>NC_051164.1:96823931-96864884 GCF_013339745.2 Dermacentor silvarum | reverse complement strand
ATGCCAGATCGCAACGCACTGTGTGTTGAAGCCATCTACTTTCGTATTGTAATGGACAGAGTAACCTCACAGAATTTAACACAGAGGCAGTTTCCAAAATGTTCGAACAAGCTTGTATAATCGAAGGTCCCACGACATGTCAGCGTCAAGCTGAATCCCAAACATTTCCGGAACATACAGGCTTAATAGGTTGACAGTTAGTTGTTGGAACTATAGTCGGTGACAACCCAAAATTGCTGTGGCAGATATAGAGCTATTAAATTTAAAGAGGAATCACATATATGCCTGAGCAAATAAATATAGCTCATTTTCATGATGTCATAGGGATGACAAAATTATTCAATATTGACATCTTTTGGGACTAATTTAGTTTGGAGTGTGGAGGCACGCAAGACCGATGCATTGTGTTCTTGTGGACGGAGCTTGTACCGAAGTTTTTTTTTTATGTTGCCGTTGCAATGGGCACTTGCACAAAAACAGATGTATTCATGAATGGCGCATAATCTGGTTTTAATCACCAATACGCTTACACGAAATACGCCCCCATGAATTTTACGTTCGTTTTGAGCGAATTAAAAATGAAGACGCTTCAACTCGCAGTTTCAGCTATTCTTAAGGAATACGAACTAGCAACTTAAACTTCAGTAGAACTTTTGCGGCAGTACTTTCTTCTCCATTATCATCATCATTGTGAAATTCGCGAAAACCAAAAACGCGCAATGTCAGCTAACCCTTGATAAACTAAGAATCGATAACAATATGTACTATTATGAGCAGTATGAAAGGGAACACAGGAACGCGTAGCATATAGCCTCGAAACAGACTCGGATCAATACGTGGATGGCGCTGTAAAAAACAAATGGGGAAAGGAGGGCGCTATTCCACTAACTCTTGGCACTCCCACCACGCTGGCATTTCTACAAAGCAGCAGCTTACGTCATTTCGCCGATAACATGGTATCGTCCAACAGCCGAAAAGACGGTAACCGTCGCAGTGACTTACACTGATTCATTTTCTTTCCTTTCATTCATTCTTTTTTCTTTCTTCGCGCAACCGCTTGATAGTACTCTTAGACCAGGCTTGCCCTGTATTTAAAACCGATTCTTCATTTGAATCAACGCACCCAGTTGTCAGTGACGCAATATCTAACAGTGTTATCACTGTCTGCTGGCGATGCGAAGTTCCGCACTTTGCAGACGCATGGCGGGAATGCGAACAGTTGTTAGAACAGTGTCCCCCTTTCCACTTTGTTTCCGACGGCGGCCGCTGCGTATCACCCATAGCTGGGCCTGAGGGTGTTTTCTACGCGTTCGTGTGTTCCCTTTCATATTGCTCATAATAGTACACATACGATACAGCATCCGCCGCTGTAGTTCTCCTACCCCGATAGCAAAGACCTAGCCTAGGAACACGTGCATCTAAGAAAAAACCCAATTCACCACATGAGCCTATCGTGTCCTCGCACCAATCCATATCATTAATTCAGCATTCTTCCTAAACGCAATGAAATTTCGTCATACTTGGATGATTGTGAATGCGACATACATGCACTTACGGAAACCTGGCTCAGCTCTGAAATTACGGATGGTGAAGTTCTAACCGATTCTAACGATTACATTATCTATAGCAGAGATAGGGACGACAGAAGAGGTGGTGGGGTATTGCTCGCCATAAAAAAAACATATCACGTCATTTCTTGTGCCGATGTCCTCGAGTCCCGAAATTATGTGGGTCTGCGCATCATTTCTCCAATCGAATACAATTTATGGTATATGCTAAGACCACCCGATAGCTCCTACAATTTGATTCCCGAATTGCACGATAACACTACCTCTATTCGATCCAAATATAACAAAGGTGACACTTTTCTTCTTGGTGACTTTAACTTTCCAGACATTGACTGGCAAAACTTGCGAGGCCAATCACGTGCATCTTGTGAGTTCGTTCAACGTCAGGATACCTGGCAACGAAGAAGTAGTTGTCCTCGCAAAAATTTAGCAGTGGCTTAGCTCGGCTATGCCAGGATATACGTAGCATGAAGTCCGTTTAAAGTCTTGAAGTCGGTCTCGAAGGTCCGAGTCACACTGGCGCTTTCGCTAAGTTTCAGCGTATAGTCAGTCAATCGGCAAGCCTCGACGTCATCGACGGCGTCTTGTTGTTGCTGCTGCTGAGAGGGTCGGGCTCGTCGCTCAGCCTCCTGGCGACGCCGCTTTGCTAGACATTTCTCCCTTTGCACCGGTGTCTCCGCAGCACGTTTAGCCTTCTTCTGTTCGTCCTTCCTACGCTCAACCGCTAATTGCCAGGCAACTACTTCTGTTCATTGAACAGAAGTAGTCAACTACGCTGTTCATTGAACTATGTTACGCATTCAGTGGCTTTTGACTTGCAATATTGTTACTGATGCAAATCGTGAGTTAGGGCTCCTGTGAATATTTAATTTTTGTACACAAGGCTTTGATGCTTTTAAATCACGATGCACTGTTTTCGTCCTCATAAATCATCATGTTAATCCAGCCGCATTTTGTTTTCCTTGTGTTGCGAGCTTTGGGAGGTACCATGATCTCACGCGCTTGCTTCATTCGTCGGTGTTAAATATTATTTTTGAGGCATCTAGCGCGTGCGTCACGAACCACTTTCTGACATTCTTCCCTCGTGACAGTTAGTGCGTTGCGACTGTGTTAGGCTGCACTTTCTTCGGGATCGGCCCAAATTATTGGTAGCTTAACACCTCCAAAATGAATAAAGTTTGCCTATATTGCTATCGCATTAAATGTGTCCTTCTTGATTTTTCACTTGTGCAATTAACCGACCAACCAACTCGTATCAATAAAATTTTGGATCTTGTTCTATCGTCTGCACCCGAGAGGGTTAACACTATCACTTTTGCAGATAGGTGCAGTGACCACCGGTTATTACAATTCACAGTTCATACACCTTCATGCTCACGTCACCTGAAAACTAAACAAGTATTTGATTACAAAAGAGCAAACGTCAGCGCTATTAACAATGGTCTGGAAAGCTTCACCATGGAGAAGGAGAGCGAAATTGCTGCTCAGTGGCGCAGAAGAGCGGAGAAGCTTAACTCATCGGATCCCGAAGTAGTTGCCTGGCAATTAGCGGTTGAGCGTAGGAAGGACGAACAGAAGAAGGCTAAACGTGCTGCGGAGACACCGGTGCAAAGGGAGAAATGTCTAGCAAAGCGGCGTCGCCAGGAGGCTGAGCGACGAGCCCGACCCTCTCAGCAGCAGCAACAACAAGACGCCGTCGATGACGTCGAGGCTTGCCGATTGACTGACTATACGCTGAAACTTAGCGAAAGCGCCAGTGTGACTCGGACCTTCGAGACCGACTTCAAGACTTTAAACGGACTTCATGCTACGTATATCCTGGCATAGCCTAGCTAAGCCACTGCTAAATTTTTGCGAGGACAACTACTTCTTCGTTGCCAGGTATCCTGACGTGCGTGGTGAGCATGTCAGCAAGTGCGGCGTTTCTGGCAGTGCTGCCAGTCGGGCCGAGAGGCGAGCAACCCGCAAGATGGCTCTCTCTAGTCGTTGCAGGCTGAGGTGTCCTTTGTGTCTCTGAAGATCACCACTTGGGTCTCGAGTCATTCCACCGTGAGAGTATAGGTCGGCGGCAAGGTGCAGGCCTGATAACTCTCCGGCGTTCGAGCTCACGAGCTTTGGGAGGTACCATGATCTCACGCGCTTGCTTCATTCGTCGGTGTTAAATATTATTTTTGAGGCATCTAGCGCGTGCGTCACGAACCACTTTCTGACATTCTTCCCTCGTGACAGTTAGTGCGTTGCGACTGTGTTAGGCTGCACTTTCTTCGGGATCGGCCCAAATTATTGGTAGCTTAACACCTCCAAAATGAATAAAGTTTGCCTATATTGCTATCGCATTAAATGTGTCCTTCTTGATTTTTCACTTGTGCAATTAACCGACCAACCAACTCGTATCAATAAAATTTTGGATCTTGTTCTATCGTCTGCACCCGAGAGGGTTAACACTATCACTTTTGCAGATAGGTGCAGTGACCACCGGTTATTACAATTCACAGTTCATACACCTTCATGCTCACGTCACCTGAAAACTAAACAAGTATTTGATTACAAAAGAGCAAACGTCAGCGCTATTAACAATGGTCTGGAAAGCTTCACCATGGAGAAGGAGAGCGAAATTGCTGCTCAGTGGCGCAGAAGAGCGGAGAAGCTTAACTCATCGGATCCCGAAGTAGTTGCCTGGCAATTAGCGGTTGAGCGTAGGAAGGACGAACAGAAGAAGGCTAAACGTGCTGCGGAGACACCGGTGCAAAGGGAGAAATGTCTAGCAAAGCGGCGTCGCCAGGAGGCTGAGCGACGAGCCCGACCCTCTCAGCAGCAGCAACAACAAGACGCCGTCGATGACGTCGAGGCTTGCCGATTGACTGACTATACGCTGAAACTTAGCGAAAGCGCCAGTGTGACTCGGACCTTCGAGACCGACTTCAAGACTTTAAACGGACTTCATGCTACGTATATCCTGGCATAGCCGAGCTAAGCCACTGCTAAATTTTTGCGAGGACAACTACTTCTTCGTTGCCAGGTATCCTGACGTGCGTGGTGAGCATGTCAGCAAGTGCGGCGTTTCTGGCAGTGCTGCCAGTCGGGCCGAGAGGCGAGCAACCCGCAAGATGGCTCTCTCTAGTCGTTGCAGGCTGAGGTGTCCTTTGTGTCTCTGAAGATCACCACTTGGGTCTCGAGTCATTCCACCGTGAGAGTATAGGTCGGCGGCAAGGTGCAGGCCTGATAACTCTCCGGCGTTCGAGCTCACGAGCTTTGGGAGGTACCATGATCTCACGCGCTTGCTTCATTCGTCGGTGTTAAATATTATTTTTGAGGCATCTAGCGCGTGCGTCACGAACCACTTTCTGACATTCTTCCCTCGTGACAGTTAGTGCGTTGCGACTGTGTTAGGCTGCACTTTCTTCGGGATCGGCCAAAATTATTGGTAGCTTAACACCTCCAAAATGAATAAAGTTTGCCTATATTGCTATCGCATTAAATGTGTCCTCCTATGCAGCGTTCAGAAATAAACCTTATGATAAAGCATATCATGATACCTTAAAAGAAGGAAGCACACTCCTAGTTGGCTGTATTTGCTTGTTTACTTTACTTCTTTCAGTGATTGCAAGTGAGGAATCTTTTTTAACAGCAATACTAATTCTCTTGAATGGTATTCCGCCATGGCCAGCGTAATATACACCGTGTGCTTATTGCTGAATACAAGATTTATTCTCTTTGCTGCGGAGCTTCGATTAACAAACGCTGTTCATTGAACTATGTTACGCATTCAGTGGCTTTTGACTTGCAATATTGTTACTGATGCAAATCGTGAGTTAGGGCTCCTGTGAATATTTAATTTTTGTACACAAGGCTTTGATGCTTTTAAATCACGATGCACTGTTTTCGTCCTCATAAATCATCATGTTAATCCAGCCGCATTTTGTTTTCCTTGTGTTGCACATTTAGTTTAGATTTTACTTAAAGCTATAGAAAATCGGAACTCACAAGCTTCACTCAACTCACGCTCCTCAAGTCTTTAGAATTTACAATAAACTACTGCGATGTTTCGAAACTGCTTAGTTGTTTTAAGTGGTTCAAAGTGAAAAAGGTCTGGTTCAGACAAGAGGTCGTGTGTGACGTACTTTAGGAGCAGCTCACGACAATCGTCACGCCTTATAACGTTACCTTAAGTGCTGAACTTTAGGTCCCTCTAAGAAGGACAGTTGTGTTGAGCATGAACTCTAGGCTAGTCAAGGTAGCTGTAGGTTCCGACACTACCTCGAGACAAAAAAGCGATGTAATAAAAAATGGACAAAATCACAAAATGAAATAAACTTCTAAATTTTATTGCTCAATTGAGGAGGCAATAGAATGCAAAGTTGTTCTCCGCCGAGTGTAGATATTCAGTAAATCGACTCCATTGTGTCCTTTCTTAGTACATTGAACCTGATGACGCATTTACTAGTGCACAGCCGAAGCAAATGTCGAGCATGTGCTCTAGCTGCTGAATCTGGACACTCGGGACACGTTTCTTGGTCGTATTTTCTCAGTATCCGTGCCCAGGTTATGAAGGGTGTCAAGGCTGCTTTAACTACAAGCCTCCAAAGCACAGACACTGCATGTGCTTAATTAAGGTTAGGGTGAAGTAATCAGACACACGGGTCGATTAAGCCTTGCTAGCTTGATGGGTTGGGTGACCTAGTGATGCATGATCTATGTCGAGTGCACAGAAAGACCTTACACAAAAGAAGAAATGGCCGCCGTGCACCATTCCATTTTTGTGTTTCGCTTTAGTGTGTGCTGTACGCAGGTGAGGAAGACAACTGTGTTCACACTTGTTTGTTGAATCTTGTTTTGTGGTGTTACGCACCAAATGCTAGCCAGGATTGTCTTGTTCATACACACCTTTTTTTTCAACAAAAGTTGAGCAACAGTCCGTTTTCTCGCATGCTAGCTGCTAGATGTCGGATGAAGAAGGCCGTCACTCATGAGCACTGCAGTGTCTGTATGCCGTCATCCTTGCCAAGATGTTGTGACCTTACTTAAGTCGCAGACAACATTGGATGCCCTTATGATAATACCTCACGCCAGAGTCGGTGCATTCGTTCTTTGAACTTCAAGAACATGACCTAGCTACATTGAATGAAAGTTTTTGCACGGTATTTATCGGCTATAAATTTAAAATCCAAAAAAGGGCCTGCTGACGCAAAACGAGGTCTTGAAGGAGAAAAATCAGATGCAGGACACATGAGAGCGTTCAGGGCAAATTCACGGACGTGCGTTGCAGCTTAGCATAGAAGAAAAGTAAAAAGGTGGACATATATACCTTTGGAATCCTTAGGCATATATCGCGGAAGAGAGATAGCACCGTGGGGACAACGACATCATGGAGATGACGTCGGCAGTTACGATGACGATGATGGTGGTAACACTAAAGCGACGAGCTGCCTTTGTGAACATTAACACCACGAAATTCATGCTACTAATGATGGTGACAACCTAACAACAACACCTTGTTCACTGAGAGCGCCGTGAAGAGCTAGCTGGATTTGTACTAGGAACAATAAAAATGACACCGGCTATCAAAATTCCTCTGGGATCAACCATGATTCGCTTGGCCTATGATATCTATTTCTGTATTTGTGAGCAAAATAACAATTGCCGTACGAATTAACCCATAGTTTTTCAATCGCATTTGCAATTCATAACAATTTTCTAGGCTACATCATCCTTCCGTTTCTCTTTTAGTTTTCCAATCAGAGCGGTTCAAATTGTCGTGGTTGAGCTCTACACGGCACGTTCACATAGTGCTACGTTTAGCTAAATATGACTATGCTTATTAGCTCAGTATCTAAATTTTACACATACCGATACTGGCAAGATACAAGCTGCATGCCAAATTTTATTGCCATATATTTATTTATTTATTTATTTTACCCTCAAGCGCACAGAGCTTTACAGAGGGGAGTGGGGTACATAATAGTAAACAAAATAGAAAATATAATAATATGTACAATTCTAATGACATCTACATACATAGTGTGTCCAAGAAAACAGCAAAAAACGGAGACTAAGCCTTGCGTTCGACCATCAATATCAAGTAAATTACTGTTTAGGGTAGTACACGCAGTATTAACCATATTTAAATCTTAAAAAAATACATGTTTTCATGTAAATCACTGAACATGTCTTTTATATAGTATTCATGAATATGTTTCCAATATCTGCGGAATGCATAAAGAACAACAAATGATAGCACTGTGGAAATCGCAGACAGGAACGACAAAATTATTTGCAGCAGAACTACCAAATACAAGTTTTCTTTCGTAGCACATTATTTGAAAATTAAATTCTTGTACCTTCAGATAAGAGAAAGGCACCCTGGCCGTCACTAGTTCACAAGTCACAAAATGGACTAAAGCAAATATCTAAAAGCGAATCAGAGGTTTTCGTTAACTATCTCCTCAAAACTTAATACAGACATGTCCATTAGAAGCACAGTGTGTGGTCAAAAGCAATCTACTTTCGCATTTTCAATGCGTGAGCATTTCTACGCCTACCCAACGAGGAAACCTCTCCGTCCGTCACGTGAGAATAATCGCTATAAACAAAATGTATAAAACAAAATAAATTCAAAAGCAAAACGTTGGCGGTGGTGAGTTGCGAATCTACCACCTCACGCTGTGAGGCCGAGTGTCTGACCCACTGGGCTAAACATCCACTTTTTTTTTCTTTATTACACGGAAAACAAATCTGAATATGAATTACCGAGCGAACATCCCTACACACTCAAACCTCGGCTAAACACACACATGGAGTCCATCAAGTGCATTCAGTCAGGCTTAGGTTCCTGCGCACCGTACACACTTCTTACATAAACTGCACTTTCAAGATAAAAGGATCTTGTAGGTCGCGGGCTTTCGGCATGGCGATCACACAGTCTAGATCTCCCAGGCTTGCAGAATGTGAATATATCTGAACCATGTTGCAAACAAAGATGGCAATCTACGTTTTATTGCGATAGCAATTATATAGACACTCTGAGCGCATTTCTGCCGTGGACGTGGTCGTGGACGTCGCTATTAGGTTCCGTATAAAGTCAAAACACGGTAACATCGCTGTATGTGCGAGTGAAAACTTGCGAGGGTCAGCCCATGATTGTGGCTCAATAGAGAGTTATAGCTCTGCGTGTTTAGGAGCCAGCGGTCCAGCGGGCAAGCGCAGACGCCACTGCGCTGGTTTCCTCTCCCCAGCGGAGCACGCGCAGCGGACCAGCGTGTTTACAAAACAAACGTGGTGACCACGCGAACGAACAGCGGCATGTCAGCGGCGTCGTATTCAGAAAAGGGGAAGGGCGATTTACTCCGGTGGAGGCCGGGCGAGTGCCGTATCTCGAAAGCGATCTTCGACATGGAAAATCTGCGCAACAGTGCGGGCCTCATCGTCAAAGCGATCTGCGCTGTCGACGAAGTTCGCCGAATTCCGGTAGCTTCGCATGCGCTGAGCTTTCGACGTTTAGTTCACGTTGAAGCGAGACGCCATGAAGGTCAATTTGCTCGCTGCTGCAGCCGCGCCTCCTCACTCCAGCGTTTTCACTGCCAGTTCACTGCGTATGGAAGCCTGAACGTACGTGCAATACTTATTAACAATATCTTTTTGATCGGCACTCTTCTTCTGTATTCTGTCATGAATTTACTACCCGACCCGACGAGATTTCGTCAAACCGTCGATTCAGTGGTTTCTGTCTCAATGTTTAGAAGTGGCACTACACTTCACTAAGCGACAGGAGAATAAAGTAACGGTGCGATGGACATTTTCTCGAATACGGTGGAGAAAGAACTGCTTAAACGTTTGACCGTTGTTTGGTTACAGCGTGGTGTGAAAACTTTGAGGTGTTGTCCTTTGACACGGCATCTTGTTTAACAAGCTTTCTAAGTATTGTTAGGTGACGTTCTTTCTCCTTACACTTTATAAACGTTGTGCTCACACTTTCAAGTAAGTGGTCAGGCTTTGGTAAAGGCATTAAAAGAGAAAAAAAATAAGGAAACGCAAATAGGTTAGCAAGGTAACTTGTGGATTGCTACCCTACATTCTAGGAGAGGAGGGCGAGCTGATCTCTCCAGCCGATCGGAAATTTCTTCTCCGACTTCGCGTCGGTTGTGCCAAAACGGCACAGCGAGCTGCTCTGTTATCTGGCACCGGCATTTCTGTCTGCCTCAGTTGCAACGATGGCTCAGATGAAACTCTGAGCCACATTCTTCTTGACTGCGCCGGGGTTTCCCATGCCTGCGATTCATTAACAGCCGCATATCGCAGCCTTGTACTCCCATCGGACAATGCCAACGTTTTCCTTTTCCCCCATGGACATGCTTCTATAACCAAGCGAGCTTTCACAGCTCTCACATACAGTTTCCGCGGTCATCGGGCGAGATGCGTTCATTTTTACCTGTACACGCGTTACACCGTGCTTGTTTATTTAGTTAGTAGGCGAATGTTTACAAGTTTATATGCCCGATAAAACTAGTCTGCTTAGTTTGTATAGCTGTCTACTAGTTTGCTATCGCAATCGGTGCTTCGCCTTTCGTGCGCACTGCTTCATTTTTCAGGGTCGACGACCGCCAGCTGAACCGGGTGACAAAAAAAAAAAAAGATGTATATCCATTACCGCGTATCGACGATTCTATTAACAGGCTGAGGCATGCCCGCTACTTCTCGCCGATGGACCTAAAAATCGAAGTCGATGAGAGAGACAGAGAAAAGACTGCTTTCGTAAGGCCTGACGGGCTTTCCGAAAGTCTTGCCTATCGGTTAATGCTCAGCTCCAGCAACGTTTCAGCGGCTAATGGATACGGTTCAGTCAGGCCTGAAGTGGCAGACATCTCTAATATACCTCGATGATGTAACAGGTTTTTTGGGAAACGTTCGAGGAACGCCTCAGACGGCTGCTGGTGGTTTTACAAACGATATGGTCTGCCTGTCTAACACTGAAAGCAGAAAAAGTGTCACTTTGGTTTCGAGGAACTCCAGTTCTTAGGTCATACTGTTAGTCGTCAAGGTGTCTGCCCTCACTCCGACCTCACGGCCGGCACAAAGTTTCCAGCGCTAACGCACAAGAAGGCAGTGAGGCGTTTCCTAGGTCTCTGCGCGTATTACTAAAGATTTATTGCCAATTTTTCACATATAGCTTGGCCGTTAGCGCGCCTTCCAAGAGAAGACGTTGCCTTTGCATGGCGCGAAGAACAAGCAGCGTTTGATCATCTGCGACAGTGCCTGCAAACGCCTCCTGTGCTGTCTCACTTTGACGAGGACGCTCCTTCCATGATTCATACGGACTCTAATTAATTAATTTAATTATGGGGTTTTACGTGCCAAAACCACGATCTGATTGTGAGGCACACCGTAGTGGGGGACTCCGAAAATTTGGACCACCGGGGGTTCTTCAACGTGCGATGTAGGTCTAGGCGCTGTGCCCGTGCTATGGCAAGACTCAGCCGAGCGAGTCATTGCATACGCAAACAGGACGCTATCACGTGCCGAGTATAATTACTCAACCACAGAAAACAATACATTGCGATGGTATGGGCAGTTATGATGTTTCACCCGTATCTTTACGGTTGTTCCTTCAGTGTTGTCAGTGATCATCACTTCTTTTGCTGGCCGACGAGCTTGAAGGATCCGTCCGGTCGACTAGCGCATTGGCGCCTAAAGCCCGACCCACATGGAGCGATGTTGCGAATAACTGGAACGGCCGCGCGCAGCGTCCGCCCAATGGCCGGCGGCTGTTCGCCGTCGATCAAGGTGGGCTAGGTATGTTCGCAGGTGGTCAACTGCTCGCCGGAAGCGGCGAATAAAGGCTGTCAGCGCGGACCAATCAGGGCGCGGTCGCGTCCGACGTCCTGCCACCGCGTTTGACTCGGCTAGCCAGCCAAAGAGCCTAGAGCGAACATGGCGACAAATGCTGCGCACATCGCGTACCATGATCGACTGATCACAGACGTCCACGCGCGACCAATATTATGCGATTGTAGCCACATTGAATACAAGAACTCTCAGAAAAAGATCGTCGTGTGGCAGGAAGTCGACGCGGAGATTGGTAGTGACCCTGAAGGGAAGCCAACAATAATCAATACTGCTTGTCGATATGTGCTTTTTGTTTATGTCAGTGCGGGCTCTTCCGATTCATTGTTTCATTGCTTATTCGAAACAAAAAGGCGTAAACAAGTGTTTTTATAATTTGTTTTCGTTTGCTTGAGCGTGGCCAGCACCAGCGGTTTCTCCACGTCCTCCACTCCATGTATTAATGAAAAATGACAGAAATTGTCAAATGGACATTAAACCTAGATAAAAAGTCGCAGTTTCGGCCGAAAGGTGAAGCATCAATTGCGATAGCAAATTAGTAGAGAGCTATACGGAGTAAGAATAGTAGTTTTATGGGCTTGGACACATTCGCTTACTAAATGAATTAACAAGGAGGGCGTCAGCGCGCACAAGCATGCATGAATAGATCCCATTCAGCGACCGCAGACAACCGCTGTCAAAACGCTGGCGTGAGCAAGCGTCGCTGCAGCAGCGAGCGAAGGTTCGTTGCGGTCTATCGCTTCAACAGAAATTGAGCGGCGAAAGCACTGCGCATACAAAGCTATGAGCCGTCTGTAGATCGCTTTCAAGATACGGTGCGGGCGACCGCCCGCAGCCCCACAAAGTACAAGTACGCTGTTGCGGGCAGAGTAGAAGCCGCACCCCCTCCCTCCCGCGCTGCCTTCGCGCTTTCCTCCTTTCGTGTGCGAGACTGTCGCTAGTTCCCTTTGCGCCGTTGGTGCCACAGCATAGTCACCCCCTTCCCTCCCTCCTTCACATCCCCACATGGCCTTTCGCGCGACGGCCGTATTTGCTCTCCGTCGTTCGTTCGCTCTCCGTGAAAGCGCGTGCCCCTCGCGCGCTTTCAGTCGTACATGCGATACAGCATATGGCGCGCGGTGACGATTTTATCGCCCTTGAACTTTATACGGAACTTCACGGCGACGGCAACGACGCCGGCGACGCCGGCGGCAGAAATACGCTTGGAGGTCCATATAATTGCTATCGCAATAATAAGTCGTCTTATTTGCTGCCATTGCATAAATAATTGTTCAGGTGCAGATAAAAAAACTGTTTTTTTTTCACCGCATTTTACTGGGAATGAAATGACGCTGTTTCTAGCAACAGTGAAATCGTGGCGGTGGTGGCCGCCCGTTTTTCGCCGCATGTGGGTGCAGCACGGCGACGGCACGCTGGCGTGCCGCCGCGCTGGTGCGGGCCGCACGAAGTTCTCCGTGAAAGTTCGCGCCATGTGGGCCGGGCTTAAGGCTTCCAGAATTCGATATGACTGTAGTGTACAAGTCCGGGCAACAGCACTTTGACGCCGACTGCCTTTTAAGGTCCCCGATCATGCAGGAAGCCACAGAAGATAACGAAGACATGGCTTTCATAGGAGTTCTAGACGCGGCTACCATTGATCGTCAGCTGCGGGAAGACAGCGAGCTGATTCCGCTAATTGATTTTTTAGAAGGCCGGATTACAAGTGCGCCCAAAACATTTGCTAGAAGCTTGCCATCATTATGGTTCCGTACTGATGTTATCTACAAGAATAACTTCTCTTCAAGCGGAAGTAGCCGCCTACTTGTCGTCCCGACGTCTATCCGTCATGACGTCTTACAAGCCTGCCACGAGGAACCGACATCGCGCCACCTCGGCTTCCCACGCAAAAACTGGCCCGAGTCAAAGAGAAATATTACTGGTCGAAGATTGCCGCTTTTGAGAACCATTATGTGCACATGTGCCTCCATTGTCAACGATGAAAATCACCACATTTGAAGCCAGATGGGCTATGAAAACCAGTCCAAGTTTCCACGCCGCCATTACCCAAATTGGGATGGACCTTCTCGGACAATTAGTGACTTCCAGTGCAAGAAATAAGTGGGTAATATTGGTGCCACCGATCACCTGGCAGGTTATGCAGAAACTAAGGCTCTTCCAAGCGGCACCACAGTCGAAGCAGCGCGATTCTTCATTGAAAACGTGGTTCTGAGGCATGTTGCGCCAACTAATAATAACGGACAGAGGGACTCCATTTACGGCTACATTCCTAAAGACACTGCTTAGCTTCAGCGGCACGGCGCATCGAAGACCACCGCTTATCACCCGCAAACAAACAACCTAACAGAACGCTTGAACAAAACTATCGCGGACATGCTGAGCATGTACGTAGACGTGGAACACAAAAATTGGGATCACATTCTACCGTACATCACATTCCCCTATAACACGGCGCAGCAGGAAACAACGCGAAAGACACCATTTAGCTTTCTTCGTGGCCGTGAAGTGACGACCATGCTCGATGCAATGTTAGCGCATGACTGCTGTAATACAAGCACGGTCGGTCGGTCGGTCGGTCGGTCGGTCGGTCGGTCGGGTCGGTCGGTCGGTCGGTCGGTCGGTCGGTCGGTCGGTCGGTCGGTCGGGTCGGTCGGGTCGGTCCGGTCGGTCGGTCGGTCGGTCGGTCGGTCGGTCGGTCGGTCGGTCGGTCGGTCGGTCGGTCGGTCGGTCGGTCGGTCGGTCGGTCGGTCGGTCGGTCGGTCGGTCGGTCGGTCGGTCGGTCGGTCGGTCGGTCGGTCGGTCGGTCGGTCGGTCGGTCGGTCGGTCGGTCGGTCGGTCGGTCGGTCGGTCGTCGGTCGGTCGGTCGGTCGGTCGGTCGGTCGGTCGGTCGGTCGTCGGTCGGTCGGTCGGTCGGTCGGTCGGTCGGTCGGTCGGTCGGTCGGTCGGCGGTCGGTCGGTCGGTCGGTCGGCCGGTCGGTCGGTCGGTCGGTCGGTCGGTCGGTCGGTCGGTCGGTCGGTCGGTCGGTCGGTCGGTCGGTCGGTCGGTCGGTCGGTCGGTCGGTCGGTCGGTCGGTCGGTCGGTCGGTCGGTCGGTCGGACTAGTCCATCTGCTTGGGCCGCTAGGATGGGCTCCTGCTCGGGATGCCATCGTGGTCGTTCCGTTGTCGTTATCCTAGCCTCGTGATCTTGTCACGTAGTCAACCTCACGCCATCTATCCCGACCCAGTCACCCAAGTTCCAAATTATGGGGGTTTACGTGCCAAAACCACCATCTAATTATGAGGCACGCTGTAGTGGAGACCATCTTTTTGACGACCACTTGGACCACCTGGTTGTCTAATAGCTTAGGCCAGTTGGTATGAGTTCGTGGTCGTGATGCCATCGCGCACGTTGTATCGCCGTCATTCCAGCTTTGTCATCCGACACTCTTCATGCCATCGTCTTCACGTCATTGTCGTTATACAGTCGACGTGCATTTAGTGTCACACCGCGGTAGTGTTGCCGTTGTGGTCGGTTAATGGTCGGGGTCTGGCTCTCGTCATGTTGTCGTCATCGCGCCTTATACTCCGACCCCGTGGCCCAAGCTAATAGCTTGGGCCACTAGTTATGTGTTTGTGGTCGTGATGCGGGTGTGGTCATCGCATCGTTGTCATTCCAGTTTCATCAACTCTCAACATGCCATTACCATCGCTGTCATTATCATACTGTCGACATTCAATCGTGATTATGGTGCCCTTGTCCTTCGATCGTCGTACCTCCAGCTACGTTGTCCGACTCTCACCGTGCCGTATACGTCATCGCCTAGCCATCGCGTCATAACTGTGTTCTCATGTCATTGTCTTACTACAGTTGTCACTGCATCGTCGTCACACAGTCGTCGTCATCCATTCGTTGTTTTACCGTTGTCGTCATGCTGTAGTTTCACCATCGTTATTACGTCAGTATCCCATGGTAAAACCGAAGTCTCCAAAGGTTACCCGGCCACCGTACTAAAACGTGCAAAAGTCACAGTAAGAAAATCAAAGTGGTACTAGGATGCAGATAAATTTTTTAAAAAGTCGCTGACACTGACAATATGTGGAACACATAGCAGGTGCATTTTAGCAATTGTACTCGACAGCGTCGGAGTTCATTTTGTTTATGGAGGGCCTGACATTTTTTTTCCAAGTGTAAAAAAGTAAGTCCATCCATATCATCCTATTTTGCAATTATAAAACGTATTTGACACCTCGCGGAGATGAATGTTTAGTATAAAAGAGCTCAGCGCAGAAATTAGTTTCATAGTGTCGACGTCTCCGTCGCGTCGAACAACGCGGGATTCTCCTATCTAGTGAGTGCAAAAATTTCATATCTAGTTTAAAATTAAACACCGCAATATAACTCGAACCTAATATATTTATATGTAGATTGCATTTGCTAGTTTTTTACATGAGCACAATTTCGTTTTCAGTTGCATTTCCCATTGCATTTTCTGCGGTGTTTTCATAACATGATTGAAAGCTTGCAGGTTTACTCGTATGAAGCAGAATAAAATACTGTTCCCTTGTGGTGATATCGTTCAGCCCCGCGCTTAAAATGTAGTGCAAGTCCTCTGCCTTAGTCATCGATGCGACATCATGGCGTGTAGAATTGCTGCAAGTATTTTGCCGTGTACTCTTTATATATAATTATACACATTCTTTAGTGTATAATTGAACGTTTGGTGCCTGTGGGGTAATTAAAGAGAAGTGAAATATGTCTTCTTGCATCTTCTTCCTAAGCACACGCCATTAGACGGTCATTTTGACGTTTCGCCGGGAACTGATCTGAACTTTCTAGTATTTGCAGACTAGTAATATTTCAACCTGCCACAGTTGCTTGTTAGTCATTGCCTATGGCGTTGTCCTGCTGAGCACGAGTTCGCAGGTTTCGTTGTCAGCCGCCGAAGTCCTATTCCGAGGGTGGTTGGAAAAAAAAGAAAGAAAGCACTCGTGTACCGTGTTTGGGTGCACGTAAAAGTACCCAAGGCGGTCAAAAATAATCCGGAGACCCTACGATGTCCCGATCATAGCCCAATGGGCCATTTCGGAACCTTAGAACCCAGAATTTACGTATTGTTTTATTTGTAACAATCGAGTACTTGCCTAATTCGGCGTAACCTGTCACTATTTAACACATCTAGGTGATGTGCTTAAAGCTCTATATATTTGGCAATATTTCAGGACTACAAATCCAGCAGCGTTAATAGGGGCTTTCTCAGTTCCATTCATCTTTCAACACATTTCACACTTAATTTCAAAGTCGCGCAATGGTATATTGTTCTTCACTTTTAAAAGATTCTTATTATTCATATTTTTCTTGTCTCATATTTAGTGTCGTGAATGTGCTTTGTTTCTTTCAAGATATCTAGTCACTTGGAACCTCTAATTTCGCGCTTTCACTGCCGTCAAATGAATTCACATTTGACTTTCCACTGCTTCGCAACCTAACCACATTACGTTAACTCATTCACCATAACTTTTATAAAATAACGCTGTCTGTTTCATCCTCTCTAACTGCAGAACTACTAGCGTAACTTCTATAAAGTCCGGCATGTCACTACCTAGTCTATAATTGCGCATAATGCGGTTTCGACAATGTCTCCCTTATTGATCATAACACCACAGTTGGCTGTATTCATTGCGACAGAACGTCTTTTTCAAATTCCTTTTGGCCACGCACTTCGCCAAACTGGAATCACTGGAAGTGCCCCTCCAACCCGCGAAAATACAGACAATAACCATGCACAATTTACCATCGCACTCCAGCTTTTCTAGGAAGCAAACTTATATGAATGTTCTTTTATTTAGATGACATCGTAGAATATATAATAAATATAGTACCGGGACGCGTATTTCCAATTGCTAGTAGATACAGCGTTCGACCACCGGCGCCACGCTGCGCCGCTCGCGCGTACGATGTTTCTAGCCGCCGCCGTTGGAACGGAGGAGGCGTTGACGGAGAAAACGCTGGGCTGGTGGTGACTAGTCTGCTGTTGGGATCGGTGGTATTATAAACACATCACTGTTTTGATGATCCAAATATAATCTCACTATCAGGGAGGAAGCAGTCTACCTGACTGGAGCAGTATTTTTCTTATTTGGGGTGTTGGTATACGCTGCGCTCCGCAACACCCCAACGACCGCCGCTTCGCGTCGGCGCCCGGCACCACGGCTGCCGCCGTGGTACCGGGATTCAAGCGACCGCGCTGGCAAACAGAGAGGGAAAAAAGCGTGATATTAAGAAAACAAAATTTAGCCAGGGCGGGATTCAAACCCATGTACGCATGATCCCGAAGTGAGCGCCGTAACCACTCAACCATACAGCCACGCTTCCAAGGCTTGAATTCATGCGAACCATATGATTGCGTTCGAGCGCCCTCGGCGAAAGAAACCAACTATACACGCGGTACGCGCGAGCGGCGCAGCGTGGCACCAGCGGTCGAGCGCTGTATCTACTAGCAATTCGAGTGTTGCTACCGGGACTGTCTCATTAAACTATATTGCTCCTTTATTTTCAGTCATATTTTTACTGACAATGCTGTACCTTGCCGTTGTAACCTTCATATTTGTTAACTAGTTGCAGACCTTCCTAAGTAAATTTCTTTCATGCACATGTATTGCATTTATTCAATTATATATATGGATACTCCAAGCGCATTTCTGCCGTTGTCGTCGCCGTGCATGGTCGTGGACTTCGCTGTGAGGTTCCGTATTAAGTCCAAAGACAGTAGCATTGTCGCTGTACGCCATACGCTGTATGTGCGAGTGAAAGTTTGCGAGCGTCAGCCGACGATCGCGGCTCAATCTCGAGCGCGCGAGGGAGAAAGGCGGGGCGGAAGCATGGTTCTTTCGTCGCACGAGAGGCACGGGGGGTAGGCGAAAGAAGAGGGTGGGCGTTCTACTGCGGCGAGGGTGTTTACGGCGCGACCGCGCGGTCGCCGTATCTTGAAAGCGATCTACTACGTGGAAAAAGTGCGCACCCGCGCGGGCCTCATCTTCAAAGCGATCTTCGATGTGGAGGAAGTGCAATTAGTGACGGTAGCTTCGTATGCACTCTGCTTCCAACATTTAGTTCGCGTTCAAGCGAGAGACGCCACGAAGGTCAATTCATTCGCTGCTGCTGCCAAGCCTCCTTACTCCAGCGTTCCGACAGTGAGTGTTCGCGGTCATCGAGCGAGATGTGTTCACGTTTAGCTGTGTACGCCTGACGTGCACTCTCTCAACGTTAGGCCTCACATTTGTCGTTCCATCGTTCTTTGTGCGGACCTTAACTTGTTTTCGAGCTTCATTGTTAACCTCCAAGTTTCTGCCCCATATGTTAGCACTGGTAGAATGCATTCATTGTACACTTTTCTGGTATTGTGGTCTACTAATTTGCTATCGCAATCGATGCTTCGCCTTTCTGGCGAAACTACTACATTTTTAGATGCGAAGCAGCTTATGGTCGGGGCTTTGTCACTCGCTCCCTCCCTCCGCCGTGCGGCGTCCACACCCACACTGCGCATGTGCATCCTCCTCCCCCTCCTCTCCTTGTATCATCTCCTCTCCTCTCAGCATTCCTCCTCTCCTCTCCGGATTGCGCAACGAATGGCAACACCTGCGGCTCCGCGCGCGATAATGCGAAGCAGCTTAGGTTAGAGGCGCGACGGTATATAGGCGCTGCATACTCCGCTGGCGGGCGCCACAACGCGCAGAACTGTTGTAGATGCCGTCGATTTTTATCCGCGTTCGCACCGAACGCGCGGGGCGTTGGTGACTGTTGCCAGTGCCTCTGGGGGCGGTTCGGAGGTTTTCGACCAGATCAGCCATTACTCGTCGAGCAGCGTCGGAAATCTTACCTACGCAACGCCGCGATGCCACGGACAGCGCCCGCGTCAACACCAGTGTCAGCGCCGTGGTCGACCTCATGGCTGCTTCGCATACTACTCAGGGTTCCCCTACGGGAAGATGGTGCAATTTTTTGTAATATCTCACTTGGAAGCAATGGAGGGTAATTGGAATGAATGTATGAATGAATAAATAAATAAATAAATAAATAAATAAATAAATAAATAAATAAATAAATAAATAAATAAATAAATAAATAAATAAATAAATAAATAAATAAATACGCAAAGCCTACATATAATGAAAGGAAGGAAAACCACAACGAAAATATTTGTTTCCGAGTTATTCATCTGTTGGGTAAATTACGAATCAGAGCTAAATTTTCGTTGGATACTTCTGCTTGTTCTAGTTTTTATCAGTACAAAATAAAGAATTGATAGAATGATAAACCATATGAGCGTCAGTACTATGTTATTGTACACGCAGATATAATAAACACGATTTCTACACATTCTTCCAGTGCTTTCAAATAACTGGATCTTTCATCAGCCTTTTACTAGATAGCACGGCCGGTCAAGAGCGCGCGGGACGCGCGATCTTGACCGGCCGTGCTAGAGATTACGTGACCTTCAACACTATCGATCATTATAGGTGCGCGGGACGACAAGCGAACGGGAAGCGATCAATCATTACGGCTCGCCCAACTGTGCACCAGCCGCAGACTAACTCCAATATACGGCGCGTGGGCTGCGTATGCAGTCAGCACCGCGGACAGCCATGCAAGCCACAGCCATGCTAAAGGAGGAGACGCTGAAAAGCGTGCTCACCTGCCTGACCTCTGATGCGCTCTACTCTCCTCCCCTGACTTGATCACGTGCGCGGGAGGACGGTGCGCATCAAGCCGCCATCCTTATTGACTCACTCTCACACGCTTTCTCTCGTACCCAGATCATACAGCGTATGGAGCTGGATCTTATCGCACTCGGATTTTATACGGAACCTCACGGCAATGCCGAAGGCTATGCCAAGGCCATAAGTTCGCCTGTAGTGTCCATATAATCGCTATAGCAGTAATAGGCGTGCGATTACGCAAATAACCATAGGTAAAGTAAATAACGACGCCTTCAAAGGACTTTACGAATTACTTACTTTTCTAAAGCATAAATTCCAAGAACATTATCATACTGCTTTCTTGGTAAGCGGGTGGTATTTATTTTAATGATTCATGAAATTAGTACTTCTTAACTGAAATTTGCTTTTGTATCCTGCTTTCAGATCAGTATTTTCCTATTCCGCAAATTCGGAACATGATCGTCAAAGCATCGCTGCTAGCTATGCTTCTGAGCCTGGGGAGTCCCCAAAGAAATGAGGACCTGAAAATTGTTGTAGCCAAGAACAACGCAACGGATGGAATAAGTAAGTCTTAGTGTTTCTAAAGCGACGTTTTTACTTCATCAAATCAGGCAGTTCGTCGAGCGGTTGAGAACTTTTGTGTTTGCTAAGTTCGCGATCCATTCCATGCGTAAATCTTAATGTGAATTTTAACCTGTTGCGTATAGGTTTTCCACCACTGTCTTCAAATGTAGCTCAACAGGACCTGTTGCAGGGCTAGTTGCTTCATACTTGCCGGCTTAACAAGCCGACACCTAAGACGAGACAAAAGAAGGTAGGCACAATACAAGCTCTAGTCTTTTGTCTTCTTTCGTCTCGTCTAATTAGGTGTGCGCTTGTTAAATCTGCATGTCTTGAAATGTGTGGCATTTCCTAAAACTTTTTTAGGTATTTCGAGCGTCGAGCGCGTTTCTTTAGCGATGCGCAATGCTTTCAGTGCAATCAGTACTAAACGATGGTGCATTCGCGATCAGTGTCATCAGATTTGAATTCATTAGGAATTTGTATAGCAGATACGCATGATGCTGGAACACAGAATTGACTGCCCAATTTGTTTCTTTTTGTTATTGCTTATTCCTTAATTTGATGTCAATATATGGCGTTTGTATTTAAAAGCTGTATTTAAGAGGAAGCTTTAGCTCGGTGGTTCCTGTCTAAATCCATGAGAACGGAAAAATACTTTTTCTCGGCAGCCACACCACTGAATTTGAGGAGGTTTATTGCATTTTAAGGAATCAATAAAATTTGGTTACATAAAAGGCTTTTTTTATTTCGACCCAGCATTTTTTTAATTGTCGCAAACTGCAAAACTGAAAAGCACTCAAGTATCAAGATTACAACTATGTGTGAAGAATAAAAGAAGGAAATTACAAAAAAAAACACCGCAAATACACGAAGTGAATGATGATGAGTGGGCGAAGCACCGGGGGATCATTCGGGCAAAACGTCGGAAGCGCTTTCCGGAAGCGGAACCGGAAAGGGAACCAGAAGTCGGAGCTTGGCGTACACACACACACACACACGCACACGCACACGCACACACACACACACACACACACACACACACACACACACACACACACACACACACACACACACACACACACACACACACACACACACACACACACATATATATATATATATATATATATATATATATATACTGTACATGTGTACAGCATATAGAGCATTTTTTTAGCCCTTGTGCACCGCAGTGCCCCTAGCGGTCTCCATACAAACCAGAGAGCTACGGACAACGGACGACGAGGGACAAGGCTCGGCGCTTTGCCCCTAATTCTGTATATTGCAACTACTAATACATCACAAGTGGACAAACTTGATGTATTATGTACCGCTCTCACAAATACCACTTACTTCAACAAGACGGCAAGTTGGGCCAGTTGGTTGGGATTCATCTTAAGTATCGTAACAGCGCAAACAATACAGGGACAAAAGGAAGGAAAGACGACAACACGGCGCTGACTCTCAACTGATATTTTATTGAAGGATCGTCTAATATATATACAAAAAATTTCAAAGAACCATGACTTGCGCAAGACACAGTGATACATCAAGGCCGTGGCGACAAACTAGGCATAATCAAAAGTTGCAGAAGTAATGAAATTCCTTGTCATGAAGAGCGATCGATGGTTCACTGATGCATCCCGTGCCTCTAATCGTTATATTGTATGCCTCAGCGATTTCTCTTGTCAACTGGTTAGTGTGTTTAAAGATGATAGAAGTCTTGTCAAAAAGGGGGCGACACCCGCATGAGTTACAATGTACCGGAAGATGACGTGGTTCAACCCCTTGAAGAGAGAGCTCATGCTCCCTAAGTTGTACGTTTACACAGGGTTTTGTTTGACCCACATACTCATTACCACAAGATAACGGTATTGCATACACAACGTGTTTAACACATTTGATGTAGCTCTTCACATGTTTAACAGTGCATTTCCCTTTTGCCTGCTTATCTTTGAGCATATTGTCAATAATCGGACATATGCGCCCTATCTTATGTTTAGCGGAAAACCAAACATCAATACCGTACCTAGAACCTACGTTCTTTAGCCCATGTGCCATTTTGTGCACATAAGGAACTACCGCGTTTTTTCTTTTTTCATCTGACTTAGTTTTTCTGCCTTTGTTACTTATGTTTTTGACGCCAAGAAGCATATTTTCACACACAGAAGAAATGAGCACATTTGGGTAACCAGAGTCTTTTAAACGAGTAACTTGATCATCAAAGGCAATCTTGGCCATATGTATACACGACTTCTTCAGTGCAGCATTTAAGCATCGATCGCTCTTCATGACAAGGAATTTCATTACTTCTGCAACTTTTGATTATGCCTAGTTTGTCGCCACGGCCTTGATGTATCACTGTGTCTTGCGCAAGTCATGGTTCTTTGAAATTTTTTGTATATATATTAGACGATCCTTCAATAAAATATCAGTTGAGAGTCAGCGCCGTGTTGTCGTCTTTCCTTCCTTTTGTCCCTGTATTATTTGCGCTGTTACGATACTTAAGAAGAATACCACTTACTTGAGCGCATGACATTTGCAAAACTCTTTTAATCATTGTCGCCGTTTCACGTAAGCTGTAAATTTATGTATGAAATTTCTCTGTTTTAGATGACGTTTGCAGATCGGGGATAACTGTTTTCGTTGCCGTGTTACGGATTTGTAAACTTACCTGCGTTTGGATAAAAAAAAAAAAAAACTTTTCAGGCCCTAAATAAAAATGCGGCTTTCTAGAGTTACTGTAACTTTATTTCCTCTCTCAAGCGCACGAAATTTAAATCATATTGGCTCTCTCCCAAAGGTATTTCTCTGTTTTATATGTATTTGAGTGAGGAAATTGCAGTTGGCCCTGAGATAAAGCTATACTGCCTATACTTAAACAGGAAATGTATTTTTCTAGCTGAAAGAATATGTGTAGAGTTAACGTTGCAATATTGGTAGTTATACAACAGTAGTATATACTCCAGCAAAAAAAATTACATAATTTTTCTGGTGAAGCAACAGATTCTTTCAGAAATGTACTTGAACTCAGTTGGCAGAAAGAAAGCGGATTCCTATTCTAGAGAGAGGAGGTTCATCTTTCATTTGTTAATTTGGGCATCGTAACTACAGTTCCTACACGGCAATATTCTGTATTAACCGGAATATAAACGGATATGTTTTCTTGATAAAAGGAGGCTAAAGTCACCCCTCGTCTTATATAGTGGTCTTTAGCAGAATGTTAGTAGTCGTCTGGCTTGTGCATGTCTGCGAACGCATGCCGAAGGCTGCATCCATATCCAGATGTCATTGCTGCCATTTTCTTCTTCTTGTCGCTGTGTCTGCTTGCGTGCCCTCTTCTGATTGACCTCGTGTGTGAATTGCTTTGTTTTTGTCTGGTTAGCGATGAGTAGTTGCTCGCGGAGACGGTTGTCAGCTGAGTTCAAGTTTAAAGTTGTAGATTGTGCCTAAGCGTGCAGCAACGGGCAGCGCAGTGCCAGTTTGGCGTTAGTCAAAAGAAAAAGAAAGTGGAAGAAGAAGAAAGAAACGTGCAATATTGACGACCACAAAAGTGAAAACTGTCGTTTTGCAGTGCATCCACAGTTTCTCGATGCATTTGTGCGGAAACTTCGTGAACGCTCGCTACTAGTGACAGTGCCGTTGTGAAAACGCGTTTCGGTGATTTGCTGGTTGTTTTCTTGTCTCTTTCTTTTTCGATTCAACATAAGCGGCCAACCTATATTCCCACTCCACCGATATTCCGTTTTATACGATTGCGTGAAGAAATTGAAAGCTTCTACTAGACTTTGGGTTGTTTCTGCGAGTGAAATGCTTTCGGAATTTTCTAGATTGAGTCTGGTACTATCAGAACACAATCAAATTTTACTTTTACGTTCTAACAGTTGACTCATAGCGAAAAAATGCTGCCAGTGACCATGACCTCACGAGAAGCTGGTGCGGTAACTTTATTGGCGCGTCACCACTCTGCTCTCGTTTTTGGGTTTTCTTTCTTGCGAGCCAAGCATCCGCGACTAGCAAGATTGTCCGTTTCTTTATTTGACGGATGTAATGTTGTAATGATGAGTAAATAATACGTTTGCTTAGTGTCCGTTTATATTTCATAGAGCTTATTGTAAATGGGCCCGAGGACGGCGGCACAATTACCGTGGCTTGGAGCAGTGCACGGAGGCGGTGCGGCGAGTGCAAATTTGCTGGTTAATATTAATTCGTTTCACTATGGCATTCTGCGATCATTGAATTACAGCCTGTCGACCCAGCAACTAAACATCCCAATTCATCTTGAGCAGCTGAACGCGGTGCCACTCAGCTATTGAAAAACACTAAGAAAAAAAACACTAAATAAATAAATAATTGAACGTATAAATTATTATTTCAAAACTATGTTTTCCTCAACTTCGCAATAAGAGGTCAGTTATTAGAAGTGAAAATGGACAAATTTACATATGTTTAATTCCGTGCCGAAACCATACCGCTGATGCATCATTGTCATACCTCGGGTTTCAAAATATAACTTCGTGTTTAGAGCATTGTGCCTCAGTAAATGTTCTTGAAATTTGATAAGTTTAACCTTTTCGTCTTTTAGGGTACAATGTGACTTACCCTTAACGATAAAAATTGACTAGACTCACGCAGACGCCTTTAAATTCCACGAGGACACGGCTAGCTGATGCGGAAAGTTCAAGGCGGTGTCGCGACTGGTTTTTCGTTCTTGTGGTTGTTTTTCTGGCTTGCCAAGCCTCCTCCCCTCTCGTGCTAGAAGCAGTATTGTTGCTATGGCAGACAGACTATCTATAAAATAAAAAATAAAGATCAAATTGTTTTTCTCTTTGTCTCTTTAAGCAGAATACCATATGAAAAGTCACCCTTAATGAACGCTTTCTCTTACTATATTGTGCGCGTATTTTGCGTCTGTATTGTCTGTTGTACTTGTGTTTACGCTGCTATAACGCGATTGTCTCGTATTTTCGAACACTAGAAACTAATAGCGCCTCTTAATGCCTGGAACATGACCTAAGCCGATGTGTGAGGCGGAAGGAGCTAGTATGCTGTTACTTTTATTGCTGTTCGATAGTGTCACCTACGTTTTTGGCATAATGGCTAATACTTCGCAGGTAAATGTGGATATAATGGGACCCATTTTAACTCATCGCATGCTGTGGAGGGACAATGCCTTCTGCTAACATGTAACCATAGGCAAGGCGAAGTGAATCTACTGGGGTATGTTTATTCTCCTTTAATAATTTTTTAACTTGGAA
Source organism: Dermacentor silvarum (assembly GCF_013339745.2). Taxonomy (NCBI): domain Eukaryota; kingdom Metazoa; phylum Arthropoda; class Arachnida; order Ixodida; family Ixodidae; genus Dermacentor; species Dermacentor silvarum. Next base: position 96,838,961 of record NC_051164.1, on the reverse strand, counting down.
CTGGGCATTTCACAAAACACTTGCTTCTTATCAAACATAAAGAAAATAGACAAATTGTATCATTTTGACTGTCTGTTCTTTGCGCGACATAAACGCACTTCTATGCCGGTGTTCCTATTCTCCAAATAAACTTGCCAAATTTTTTAATCTTGTAGTTCTTACACGTTCTTACATTTAAAGACACATCAAATGGTAAGTTTATCGCTTTTTGTCGTATCTTCAGGACGGGCTTAATAATATGCGAATATCCCCAACAACATGGAGAAAGTATATAGCGCTTGAAACAAGCAATAAAAAAGTCAATGATGATTCTTCAACTGTTTTCAATACTGCGTCCAAACGAAAACATTCGTCACACGGAAACGAACATTACCGTGGACTTGAAATCATAGACCAACAAGGTCGTTAGAAACGGTAGTTGGTAATGTGGCACTTAGCATTTGCTGGAAATATACTTACTCGCTGTTTTCATTCATTCAATAACGAACATATTTAGTCGAGCAAGCCAAAAACAAGCTATTGTTAGAGTTGCCCTTGAAAGGCACTGTTGCAGCTCGAGTTTGCAGCTCGAGGTGAATCCACCAAGCCCACTAAAAGTACGTCTGGCAGTATAGGAATGAAGGCAAAAAAAAAGGTTTAATTTACGTTATTTACGTTGGCCCCTGGTACGGAAGCCCACTCCATCAGGAGCATATCACACGTCTGAGTTCGCATCAGGACACGTCAGAACCACCCACACTGCACCAATCTTCTCCACTCTTAATCCCCTCGTCTTCCCTAGGAGACTGGACTGGGGAATCTGATGTCGGTCACTCGGCCAATCACAATCGGTGAATCGGTCGCAACATCCCTCCCATGTTGACGCACCGGTCCGCCGGGCCCGCCTCCAATGTCGCATCCCCGCCCCCACATTCCTGCGTATGCGTGGCCAACTGGGAAACTTAGCTCGAAGCTATTCCCACGGTTTTGGGCGACGATGGCCCCTGTCAACAACTAGCGGGCCTTGCGTGACGGCCCTCTTGTCAGGAGCAGGATTAGGTAGTAATCTTCACCTTTTCCATCGATGGCGGTAGTTGTCGTTGACTCGACGCGAGCTACTTTGTTAACGCGTCTCAGTCCATGACACGTGCGATTGCTGTCGCTACGCGCGCTGATGAATGGACCACTTCGTGGGAAACGTCCAAGGTATACGCTTGTCCAGGTTGAGACGTAACAGAACGTTCATCCATCATGAGTGAATTGCAGCAAGAAAGGCAACACGATTTTCTTCAAGCACTTCAATATTGTGACACAAACCGGAGCATTGAAACAAACCTCCAGAAATGTCAATCTTGGGATACTCCAATGTCATAGCGTCAACTACAAAGATGTAGCTCTAAATCCCTATGGATGTTCACGGCCCAACAACAGATATAGGACATTTCAGGCCGTTTAAACTTGTTGTCGTTGCCGCTTCTCTCATGTTACCTACTTACATCTAGCTCTATCAACATTTCGCTGAGCACCGGATACAAACTGCTTGCGCTAAGCTGCAAAATTTTTTCAATAATGCCACCATAATAGTACTGCTGCAGGAAGGAGACATTAAAAAATTGAAATTTTACAGGCCCTGTGCAGTCTCAAACGGGTGCTTGGGACAAAGGAATGACAACACAGCAGTGCAACCAATCACAAGTGCATTTATTGCACCTTTCATACACCAATGCCAGCTAGCCCAATTACAATACCAATGGGATATGTCCATTGGCGCACGACAAATCTAGGAAGTCCGGCTCACCGCGACAGGATATCGAGCGAATGGGTTCGCCCCATGCTGTACAGCAACGCCTAATTATTCGCCTGTACAGTCGCGCGAATGTTGGCGCGTTTGAACGATCGTGTTCGTCCATCCCAGTGTCTCGCTCCGAAGCCTTCCGCAGGGCGGTCCCGCGAAGCGTGCCGCCCGGCGCGCGAATCGTCCGCGCGCTGCGGTGACCCCAATCTAAAGCGGGAGAGGTTACTCCCTTTTGCGCCCAAGTAACCCCACTGTTAGGGGGCATTAGCCGTGAAACACTTGCGCCTTTTTCGTACTAGTCGGTAACTACACCGATGGAGCTGCGCGTAGAAGGATTACAGGATACGCGAGAACAATGCGGGAAAAAACAACATTAGGGGACGCGCGTGAGAGTCGAGCGTCCCTACAACTTTTGAGTTTGCTTTGAAATCTGCAAAATATTCACTAAGGCAATTTCCATGAAAGTGAAACGTACATTGTAAGAAGCAGTGGCACCTTGGTTTAACATTCACAAATACAAGTCCGAAAATGTGCACAGTCGTCTATAATTTACAGGTTTGCTCGAAGGGCGAAGCAATGAAAACGACAGCAAGCACACGAGGCCAGCGCTGCTGCGTGCCTAAAGGGACACTAAAGGGACTCTAAAGGGAAAAATGATTTCTTCTGTATCAGTAGATTACCCTTCCACGATACCGAAAACACCACTCTTACCGCGAGAAGCCGCTTGGTAAGCCAGAAAGAAATGAAAAACAGAGAAGGCGAGTGGCGACGCCACCTTGAAGTTCCCGCACCAGCTCACCGTGACGTCATGGATTTTGACAGCGTCTTCTAAGTCTCAGTTAATTCTTTAGCAGGGACTGCACTGTGTTCTAAAGGAGCCCAAGACTGAATATGGGAAGTTTCGCGAACTTTTACTGAGTCGACGTGGCCCAAATAAGAAAAATTACTTTAGAAGTTGTGACGTCACACTGAAGTGATGACTTTGGGATTCGCGCGAGAAATTCAAAATAATTAACTTTCAGCTTCATTTTCTCTTCTAATAATTACCTGTTACAGTGTAATTAACGACCGCAAAGTTTTCCAAGAATACTTTATCAGTCTAAATTGATTTATTGCTTTGCTTTAGTGTCCCTTTAAAGAGCACTCCACAGGTTATCAGGCGTTGTATGTATATCAGATGTGATGGTGAGTCCATATGTGGCAAAACTGCATCGCCAGCCTCATGATGCATTTTTAGCGAGCAAAAACGCGACGCGCACCAAACGCCCGCGGCGCCGCGGCCGCGAGAGCTCCCGCACGAGGAAAATAAAACGCGAGACGTGGACTCGTTCTGCATCTTCATGACTGATCGCGCTTTCTATTGTGTTTATGGCGGCACTAGAAAGCGATTGCCGGCTGCCATCCTGACCGCCTATCGAGACACTCCACCGAGACACTCCACCGAGATCATTGACGGATGGCAACACTATCTGGTGGTGCTCTCCGATCATCCCACTTTCAGCTCGCAAACGATAAAGTAGTGCCATCTCGCGTGGGCGCCAGGAAACTAGCACAATAATGATTGCGTGACGTACATACATGGCCCAAGTTTTCGGTGGAGTGCGGCATAATTCACTTTCATGTTAAGGTAATGTTCAGGTGATTGATAAATATGTGGAATAGAACCAACCTCGATATGTGGCTTTCCTATAAACTACAAAAAGGCGTTCGATTCAGTATGCAGTAAAGAGAACGTACAGTAAGCGGAACGTAATAAAGGAACAGTAAAAAGAACGTACTGACTGTGAAAGGCTCTTTCTGAGCAAAATGAAAAATATAATACAGCCTAGAATACCAAATGAACAGCGAAGAGAATTATTTAGACAATGTTGTCACAGGAATCAGAAGCAGAACAGTTTCAAAAATACAAAGACATGCTGTAATTGCATAGTAAAACCTCCTTACCATGCTATGTCTGACCTATAGACTTGAAAAAGACGCACAAATATGAAGACATTCTCTTTAACTTAAAAAAAGAAAAATATAACTACGGCACCGATGTTTCACAAACTAAAAGCAATATGCCACAGTTGACGTTCTTCTATGACTTAGCAACATGGCATACGGCGGCGGCTATCGTCTCTTACACTTTGTTGGGTATAGACGAGGCAACCTAAAGTTTGCCCGCGCGGCACCAGTGCGGAATACTCCCCTGGCGGAAGGATGGAAGTGTCGAAGGTCGTCGCCGGGCCAGCGCGCGCCCGTGTTCTCTACGGCGCGAGCGGTCGTGCGCGTTCTTCTCGTGATGGCAAGCGCGACCTCATCAACGAAGAAAGGTGGCACGCAATACTGCTGTGTTGTTGATTGCCACAACAGCCTCGAAAGGTCTAAAGCCGCCCGCGAAGTCCTACAGAATTCCGGAGAAATGGTACGAGAAGGACAGACGACAAGCGTGGATAACTGCAGTGCGCCGAGTCAAGTAAGTCACGTACTTCCGCATTCGCGTGCAATATCACGGCAGCTCAGTAAAAACGCAATATTAATATGCCTGTATTTAGTGCATGACCGTTTGTTTAGACGTGTCGCGTAGTTGAATCGTACAGTGACATCCGCCGTGCAACGTGTAAATGCATACGTGTTGCGCCGCTAAGCTCGACGACGCGAGCTCGATTCCCGGCCACGGCGGCGGCCGCATTTCGATGGGGGCGAAATGCAAGAATACACTTGTTACCATGTACTTTGATTTTTTTGCACGTTAAGGAACCGCCGGTGGTCAAAATTATTGCTGAAACCCTCCATTACAGCGTGCCTCATAGTGATATCGTGGTTTTGGCACATAAAACCCCCGAATTTAATTGATTGTACTGTTCATTCACTCGCGATCGGCAAGGACGAGCTCAAGGAAATTATATCCCTTTTCCAAACGCTGCAACCTCAATTACTAGTTGTGTTAGTAATGAAAGGGGCCGCGCTACTTGTCTTTTGTGTTGTGGCAATCCATATTAAATGCAAGCTGCAGTCATCGCATGCGTCGGTAAGCGGCAGATCGGAAAGCAGCTGCCCGAGACGTGCGCATTATGTTTGTTGCTTGGCCATGCTTTCTAGGTTCACAATATCCAAGCATGCTTTAAAGTAATTGCCACCTTCGACATTCTTCCTGCTTCACTCTTCCTGTCAGGGCTCTTCGTTTCGTGTTGTAGCCGGCCATCGGTGTGAGCTTACTTTAGCTGCGGGGGGGGGGGGGGGGGGGTATATTTGAGACGAGAAAGTAGATTTGCTTTGATGAGGCATGTATCGCTAATTCTTGCGTTCGTGCTATGGTCCCAAGGTCATCGCCAGTTACCGTGATCTGGGTTCATTTCGCGGAGCAGTTTGTACGAGTGATTTCTCATGAGTAGTGAAAAGATACCTTGCGCAATAATGCAATGAGTTGCCATGACTCTAACATCTGCATTGAATAAAGCACGATATACATTGAATATTTATACAGCATGATATGAGGCATTATACGCATATCTAGTACTTACATCGTTAATTTTATTGGCTTAATGCAATGGTGCCTAATGCATGTGTTCTTTCTGTGCTGACAGTGCGGATGCCACTCCCTGGGAGTCAAAATGAGAGCAGCCGTGTGTGCGCGCCCAGCGACCAACGAAACCAACCGCAATCGCCACCGTCTCTGCACATCTCTGCATGACCGCTTTGTGACTGCACCACAGAGAAATAAAAGTGACTAAATGACTGAACTTGCTGTGTACCTCTAACTCGATGTCGTATACAATCTTCTTGGACACCTCCAACACGCACTTGGTTTTCACTGTCACATCACCGCCCACAATTTGTTCAACGCCATACATGTGTGGAAGCAGACGCTCCCCTTTCTTCAGTTTGCCGCCACGAAAAAATCTGTCGGCGTCGGCAACCTTCCTGAAACCACATTGCAGTCTTTGCATCGCTGTTCAGCAAACACGGGATCTGCAGCCGTCGAAAACAAAGCTGAGACGGCACCACGGCGCGACTGCGCTATTTGACATTTCCACATTGGGGGCGCTGTCAGGAGGTGCAGCAGCACCTTCTGGCGATCGTTTTCTCGTTTGTTGTACGTGTACTAGGTGAAGTTTCCTGCGCTCGTGTTGTTCTTTCTCGTCCGTATGTTTTATTGCGAAACCCACAGTATAAATCGGTCCAAAGTGGCACAGTTTGCAATTCTGCTGTTGGAAAACCTGGGAGAGTTCGCCAGTGCCAGTCATAGACGTCGCGGTGGATGTGGTACATCGTTTTTACCTCGGTTTAACCGCTTCACGAACTCCCTGCGCCGTGTGGCGGGTTTGACGCAGCAATTCTAAACTAAACAAGACACGTTCACAGAAGAAGACAAGCACAACAAGGCTTGTCACTGCGTGAAGTCCACGTTTCCACACGAGGACTTGCCTTCTTCGTGGCTTGAACACAAGGGCTCCTTTGTGGAAATATTGTTTTCAGCCTCAGCAAACTCTTATTTATTCACTGCTGATTACTTCGTGTAAGCGAGACGAGACAGACAGGAAGGCATGCACAATGTGAAGGATGGAAGTATATGCTTCGCAATAAATGTTTCGCAAATTTTATGTTTTAAAGACAGACACATTGTAACAACGAAAATATTTTATGACGATTGAAGATCGCTTGTATAAATAATTGCGATACAGCAGTAAGGTCTATTCGGTAAGGCGAAATAGAGAAGCAATATGGAAGCAGTGGACCCAAGAATTTGATAATTGCTTCCTCAAATAACTATTCTTATTTTCAAAAATATGTGACAATTAACAGCCTAGTTACTCTTGAATTAAATTCCGAAGAGTCCTTAAGTATAGCTGCGACATTGGAGGCTCATGCGGAAAAAAAGAAATAAGCAGTATGCTTTTAATAATTGCTTATGAATAAAATAATATAACTGTTGGATTCAGAGACCGAAAGCAGTACACGGGCTATGAAAGACGCAATGTAGCTTCTGATTAATTTCGGTGACCTTGAGGACATGAACATAAATCCATTTAGATGAGATATTTCGCATTCCACCCCTATTGTAAAGCAGCCTCCATGTTGGAAATCTTACTCTCGACATCGAGGAGTAGCTAGGTTGTACAACAGCATAGTCACCTTGCTTCACGGCAGGTATGCGTGACATGCGAATAGTTGCGCGGCACTTTTTGATGCTTTGTAGGCTTTTTTTTTTCAGATTTGGCAAAAAACTGATGTAGCACGCATTGAGCTACAGAAAGCTGCATCTGCAACTTTTTAGGATGATTTGGAATTTTCTGACTCACTGGCAAATAAGGAACAGCCATATTAGGAAAATACCAATGTACTTGGTAGTGAGAAAATTCCAGATCATCCTAAAAAGTAGCAGATGCATCTTTCTGTAGCTCAATAAGTGCTACATCAGTTTTTTTCCAAATCTGAAAAAAAAGCCTACAAAGCATCAAAAAGTGCCGCGCGGTATAGTTAGTAAGTACATTGGTATTCTCCTAATATTCTGACGTTTATTAACTAATAATTATGTAATTACTTGAACTACAAAAACAAAATAAAAAATTCACCGATTTTTACCATACTCACAATGCGAATTTTGAGCGCAGCTGTTTCGGTGGTTTGAATTCACGATCTATTGTCGCAAAGAATTTGATTGTGAGCGACAAGGTCCTTTCGGCGGCGGCGGCGTTGAGCCTCTGTTCGGCTATTCGTTCAGCAGCAGCGGCAGACGAAGCTTCTCCACCGGTTGCGTCGCTCATTGTTCAGAAAGAAAGCGTGAACACGGGAACGGGTGGCTCGCGCGCAGCACATTTTCTAGTGGCGGCAACGCAGGCGAAGTAGCGCATGCGCAGTGGGTACGAGGTCACGTCAGCACTGTTTCCGCGCTCGCCGCATGCCTGGTCGCCACCAGCACTCCGCTTTCTTCCTCACCCTTTCACCATACTCTCCTCCTCCGCTTTGCTCCTCATGCTTTCGCTGCACCCTCCTCCGCTTTCCTCCTCGCAATTTCTTCGCTCTCGCCGTCTTTCATCCAGCGCTGCGTTTCACGTTTGCTCTTTCATCCTGTGCTCGTTCGCACGTTTACGCCGAGGAAGCCGAGACACGCCGACGCTCAACGCAGGAACGGGCACCTAAGAGCTGCGCTCTAAAATAGTCTAAATAGCTCAAGGCAACGGCGAACAACGGTACCTTGGTTTATTAGCAGCTACGTGACACTTGCATATATTTTTTAAATTTTGGCACAAGTTACATGGGACACATAGTATAGCGGTAACATAGCGTTAAATGGCGTACACGAGAGGTTGAAATTCCTCATTTGTTAATAAGGAACTATAAATGAAATTATGGTGTTTCAATTCCAGATGCAGTGAACTCCGTCCAGGCTGTAAGCGACTTGAAAAGAACAAAACATATCCACAGTGTTGCGAAACACAGTGCGTAGGCATACAGCGTAAGTATATATTTACCAATGTGATCGTGAAGTGGAGTGGTATATATACAACATTACATTCTGATGTTTTACGCCATAAAACCACGATTTTATTGCGAGGAACGCCGTAGCTGCAGGGGGGGGGGGGGGGGGGGGGGGACGTGCTCCGGGTTAGTTCTGAACACCTTTTGCATTGGGTGCACGTTCCTTAGGGTGTAGTGCACCCAGTGCACGGTCCACGGGTGTTCTTACATTTTGCCCCCATCGATATGCGGCCGCCGCAGCTGGGATTCGATCCCGCAACCTCGGGCTTCGCAGCGCAACACTAAAGCCATTGCGCCACTCCGGCGGGTTATAAAGGGTGTCCCACATAACTTCTACCTTTTTCTTGCTGACGCAGAAGCACGAACTGCAATTCATAGAGCCGTCGAAGTAAGGATTCTGTGTTCACTGCGCTCATGCGAGATTGCACAGCGCATAACTTGGCTCAACCAACCCATCGGTACAGGCGCCTGCGGGAAATAGACTGTGTGTCGCGTGTCGCTGATCTCGGGGGCGTGCGGGTGTCATAAGAGATGGAGGAGGAATACGCATGTCGACACAGCAAACAGATCTTGAATTACACTGGAACTCAATACTTAAAATAAAACACACTCAAACTAAGACTAACTCATAATAAAACAAAAAAGTATGCACTATAAGATTTGTACAACCTACTCAATAAACACGTCCTTCATTCCGCCTGCGTTCGTATTTGGCGTTCGTTACGCGAAAGTCAGGCAACACTAGTCTACCGCTGAGACGCTACAATGAAGAGTCGTCTTACTGCGCCCGTCGTCGCACGTATTTTCCAGTGTGAAGCTCGTCGGCTCTTTTCCCAAGAAGTCGGTGCTCTTGTCGATGCTGTAATCGCTAGCTGCCTCGCCGTCGTCGCGTCGCCTCGTTCGTCTTAGATGTCAGCGTCTCGTACTTCGTCGGTGACGTGGCGTGGCATTGCTTAGGCCAACCTGGATAGGCCTAGCGTCGGGATGCGTCGCAACTTCGTGAGTGCCGAAGTGACGTCCCGAGGAATATCGAACGTGGCGGTCTGCTGCAGGAGAGGGATCCTCTCTCGGGTGCCCGGTCCCGCCCTGAGAGGCTGCAGCCAGTCCAGGAGCCTCGCTAGAACTTTGCCGAGGTCGACGGCCACACCTTGGACGGCCAACATCACGGACTCAGCCAGACCCCCAAGTCTTCCGTCGCCAGAGCGTAGCTGACGATGCGACCTTCCTGGCCCGGAGCCACGTCGATAATCCCCGGACAGCGCCGTTCATCCCTCGATTGCGGCTCAGTTCACGCGCCTCGCGGGCTCGTGCCGTTCCGAGCGCGGTGCTTCTAGTGCTCCTCTTCCTTTCCGCGCCGCAGGCGGCCTCTTACATATGACACTGTGACAGGACTTTTCGCCTCCCAGCTAAAGTCAAGCGATGCAAGCAAGCATACTTCACTGGATTCGCCTGGGCATCGCCTTCACTCGACGCTATGCACATCTGATTGGCCGTACGGACAGCCCGAACTGTGAACGCTGCCAAGTGTCGGAGACTCTGCAACACCTGTTTTGCGACTGCCCTCTCTACGCATCACAGCGGAAGATGCTGGCTTCGATGCTAGCAGGTATTGGCAGGCGAACATTGTCCGAAAGTACTATTTTGTTCGCAATTTGTGACCGTACAGTAGAATCAATAGCTACAAGGGCTGCTCTGGACTACCTGGAGATCACCGCAATAGACACAAGGCTTTAAGGACACCACTGTGTTAGTGTATACGTATATGCATCCCTTATTCCTGTACTCGTCTTTCATCACTCTTTTGCGTCCCCTTTCCCTTTACCCCTGGGCAGAGTACCAGTCCATAGCATGCTCGCTCAGGTCGACCTCTCTCTGCCATTCAAATAAGTTATCTCTCTCTCTCTCTCTCTTTACCCCACAGCTTCACGCGGTTATATACTATGTAGGAGCAGGATTGCTCCCGAGTTGCTTGAAGCTTTGCTTGTTCGAAGAAGGGACTCAGAGTGCACAAGTGACACATCCGTTATTGTAAAAAAAGCGAACCGGGTTTCAATAGTAGATACTTGGAATCTATTGTGTGATTACGATTTATCTTTGCGTCTAGGCATTCTGTTATTCAATGTAAAGGATTTTATATCCGTGTGCTTTCCGGAATAAAAAAAAATAGAAAAAATATAGTTGTAAGGAGCCCTCCTCGCGTTGTCTGCTTGTCTCAGCACTTTTATCTTGCTCTTTTTTGTCGCTATTCATGAACATGTTGCATCTAGATTAAAAAGGTATATTACTTGCATAACAAACAAGCACACATTTGTTGGAATAAAAGAAGGCAGGCACAGAACAAGCACTTGTCTGGTGCCGGCTTTTTTCTGTCCCATCTAAGATGTGCGCTTGTTAAACCTGAAAGTATGAGCCAACTAGCCCAATAAAACGTTATATTACGTTACTTTGCTTGCCTCTTGCAATGCGCAGATATGCTTATAGAGGTGCGCCACCTAGCAAGAAGGCAGAAAAACAAGAGGCGAGGGTCATGAAGTTAGCGTTCTATGTTCCCTCGGCTTTCTTCTTTTAATTTCTCGCACCATAGCATTTAATTTTCTTCTATCTCAGGAATTACTAAGCTCAATTTTAAATAAAATTCTTGCTGTAGCGCACTCCCTGGACGCCGCTTTGCTAGCTGCAATGTATAAAGAAAACTTATAACGTGCCTGTTGAGCAGGCCCTTAAAGATTTCTGCGGGTGATGATCCCTAGGGGATTGCCATAAAAGACAGCGAGCGCCTCCATGGAACTACAGATGTGCGAGAAGTTATATTTTACAGCGTAAGCTGTTATGGGCTCATTCCAATAGCCGTTCCGGGTGGCGATGATGCCGCCGCCGGCGTCCGCCGCGTAACCGCTATCGCCGGAAACGCGAAAAAAGTACCCGATTCCCACCGGGATAGCACCCGCGCCCGCTGCGTGGGAGCCGGATACTCTACCACTGAGCCACGCAAGCGCTTGCTATCGGGCCGCGGTAAATACCCTAAGGCAAACGCTGGGTGAGACGACTAGAGCCTCCGCTAGTATGGTGGCGCCATCTAGGTAAGAAGCCTGCAAACGCAGCGTACGCAAGCGCAGACGACGATATGCGATTCAGACGAGGCGCGCAATCAACGCGCTCCCGAGCCTCCGCCAGTATGGTGGCACCATCTAGTTAAGGTGCCTGCAAACGTGGTGCGCCCGACATGTAAGTTGTAGTTGTAAGGCATGATCGGGCTCAGCAGACTGCTATGGAGAGAGTATTACAAGCCGCAGCTCGCCGGCGATGCCGGGCGGACAGTTCAGATCGTTCTCGTCAAAACGAAGTGAACCGACTGCCGCGAAGACCCTGTTGTGCGTGGTGCCCAAATTGGAGCTACTCTTGAGCCGCTCCGCCAGCTTACGCTGTGACTGTGCTGCGTGTGCTGCGCAGGCCTGTGACTTTTACAGCGTAAGCTGTTATGGGCTCATTCCAATAGCCGTTTCGGGTCGCGATGATGCCGCCGCCGCCCCCGCCGCGTAACCGCTATCGCTGGAAATGAGAAAAAAAGGTACCCAATCTCCGCCGGGATCGAACCCAGAACCGCTGCGCGCGAGTCGGATTCTTTACCACTGAGTCACGTACGCGCTTGTGATAGCGAAAAAAACCCTATAAGCGCAGACGCAGACGATCAGAGCCTCCGCCAGTATGGTGGCGTCATCTTGTTAAGGCGCAGACGACGAGATGCCATTCAAACGAGGCGCGCAAAAAAAAAAAAGAAACGCAATCCCCAGTTTCCGCTAGTGTGGTGGCGCCATCTAGTTAACGTGCCTGCAAACGCATCGTGCGCAGCTCGCCATCGACCCGGGATGGACAGTTCAGATCGTTCTTTTCAAAACGAGGCGAAGAGACTTTCTCGCGAAGACCCTGGTGTGCGTGGTGCCGAAATTCGAACTACTCTTGAGCAGCTACACCAGCTCACTCTGTGACGGTGCGGCGTGTGCCGCGCAGGTCTGTGTCTTTTTTTAATTATTCCGCAGTGCCACCTATATAGTGGCAAAGGTAGAGCGATGAACAATTATAAAGAGAACACAAGGAGGCTAAGATAGGTGCACCGGTCTGGCTAGCGGACGAATGTAAGGAGGACGTTTCAGTAAATCTCATACCTGCGTACTTTACATTGCTGGAGTAGCTGGTGTCCTAGGTTGTTCGACATGGCCATTTCAGAGGGCCAGGTGGGTATCCAACCGCATTACAAAGGCTAAATCCACCTCAACTTGCTAACTTCATTAGAGAAGGGGGTTAGCTTGTTTAACCACTCCCTCTTTTCGAAAACAAATATATTTCTTGCTGTGCAATTGTGAGGCTAATGTTGACTCTGAATTACGCAGAACGATGCATCGCAAGCAATGGCACGGTGTTAGAGGATGGCCAAAGCATAAACCTCACAACACCTTGTAGGAATGAAACCTGTGTTGGGGGGCAGCTTATATCTCACGGGTAAGTAAACGTCATATTAGCTCTTGACGCAAATTCCATTGATTCAAAGGATCATTGGTTTTGAGATGCTCGACGTCTACGTTTGTTACCTTGAAGCTGCATAAGCTGCACAATTTGAAGCTGCGTTGAATCTGCATACTTTTTGTTTGTTTTAAAAGCCAGTTTTTATAAGTTTGTCATTAGCTACAAACGTCCATTTGGCACTGGTAGGCTAACGTTCATAGTAATAAAGTTATTAGTAAACCTACCCTAATTAGGCTGCTAAATATTCTAACAAAACCTTTGTTTTGTCTGCCCTTGTAACAAATCTTACAAAGAAATATCACTGTGTCGCCATTCTCCCATGTTTAATAACTAGAGACCCTCGTCGCTGAGACACCTGGTATTCGGATACACTAAGAGCATTACAGACTAACTAACATCTGAACCTATACCGATACTAGACAATGAGATCAAAATTGTATTTTTAGCAGTCAAGGTAAATTTATTCGCTTCTGCTGATTTCCAAGCAACGTTGTCACATCAGGCAATGAAAGAGCAGATGAATATGCGCATCTATGGCAGCACACTGAAGCGTAAGAAATATAAACATATAAATTAAAGACAAGCTCCTTCGAAGTTGAACAGGCTTCAAACACATTGTAAGGTCCTGTAATTTGTCGCTATGGTAGCTTGATTGATGGCTGAAGAAATATCAACTAGGTGACGACACAGTTTGAGTATTTCCGTCAATTTCGTTGAAACGTTGCATGATGTGTCGCTTAGCCGCCACTGCATACATACTAATACGCGTTGGGATATTTATGTCCTGCAGTGGACATAAATATAGGCTGATGATGATGATGTGACAAGCCACTCAATATATGGTAATTAGTGGCCATGTGCAATGGCGACGAAAACGCAAGTGAATCGCATTGTTTTTTCCGTCATTTTGGGGTGTGAAATAATCAAATTGAATATTAACATTCATGGCGTTTGTATCGCCCACAGTAGGTGTCCGCATGCTCAGTACTGCCAGCCGCCGGTGCCTGCACATATTTATCTCTAAATTCAGAAGTCCCGTCCTTTGTGTAACTTACCAAACTTGATAATTGTGTTATGGATACATCTGTGTCACTGCAGTTGCGTCTTACCTGAATATAAGTTTGACGTATGTTTCACTTTAATTATATGTGCCATCCTGTTCTTGCTTGTAAAATGTTTTTCCACTCTACTCGAGCCAGTATTTACTATCACCTCATTTTTATTTCGGTATTGAATTTCATTAAAAAATGTAATGACAAAGCGTTTACCTTTTGATTTCATCATAGAATTCGAACTCAATGGCTAGTCAGCAATAGTAAACAGGAATTCGCGGCCTTGGAGCAGGGTGCCCTGTAAGGCCGAATACTGAATTTTTTTGGGCTCCGGCCACTGTGCGACGAAATAATGTAAGCGTGGGAGTGCTTCCATGCTACCCTGAGAACGGCAAGGGGCGCTACACATTTGAAAAAAAAAGAAAGGGGGAAAGAAACATGCTGACTTGAAAATACAATATACAATGCTCAGTGATTGAATGAGTGAAACGTGGTACTCTGAGCGTATGGCTGCCAGCGTTGGGGACACCGAGCTGATGCATTTTGTTACACGATGAAAGCGAGAGCATTTGTGACGAATTATGATTACATTTGATGTTCCAGTGGTAACTCGGCACTCATCAGTGGCCAAACCGCGTTGGCCGCCGTGCGGTCGCATTATAGCGTTTCAATCGCTCAATACTGTGCGTGATCTCGACAGAGGCCATTGAAGTTTTGACTGACCCACTGGTCCACCGCTCGTAGCCATGTCACATCAAGCTTCGGGCTGTGACCCTACAGGACCGGTGCCCGCAGGGGCGTCTGCGCAAGCAGGCGTTTGGTGTGTTGCGACACCACGGACCCGAGCACACGGGGGTTGGACCCTCCCACGCGTAACCGTGCGTGGCTTAGCCGTGTCTGGGGAAAGGGGGATCCTGGAGGTTGAGCTAATGCCGGGTGTGTGGACCTTTAAGGCCCCCCGGCGGAGGCAACACACCTCTTTGGCCTCTGCTTCACATAGACGGCACCCCCGGACTGACCCACCCGGGGGAAATCGGTAGTTGCCTTTTCCTGTCTCTCTCTCTACCTCCAACCTTCATCTTTCTCTCTCACTTTCCATCTCTCCTGTCTTCTCTTCACTTCGTTTTACTTCCAATTTTCCCGGCAGCAAGGGTTAACCTGGTGTAGTTTATCCAGTCTTGGGTCTACTATATTAGGTTATAGTAGTATGTACAGCTG
>NC_051164.1:96792169-96823831 GCF_013339745.2 Dermacentor silvarum | reverse complement strand
CGCGCGTGGAGGAGAAATCGGATGCTCTCAATATCCGGCAGACTCCGCACAAGATGATATATTTACGGACTCCCTAAGCGTTGTAAAGGCCCTAATGTCATTCTGCAAACACAAAAATTCTATTCTCGGTGAGCTGTATTCCGTTCTGTGTACAGCATATATATCTAACCAGCATGTTATTATATGCTGGGTGCCTGGCCATAGAGGCATCGAGGGCAATGGCCACATCGCAGACCAAATGGCCACAACAATTACATCGCAAGCTACTCCTACTGCTGCTGCTCCTGCCACAGACCTGAAGCCTTTCTTACGAAAGAAACTGCGAAGCCACTGGCAACGCTTGTGGGACGCAGAAACAAATAACAAGCTTCATGTGAATAAGCCACAAATAGGTTTCTGGCCCTCCATAACGAAAACGCGACGAATTGGTGTCTTGTTCTGCCGACTGCGTATAGGGCACACATTTGGTACCCATAATTACCTACTCACTGGCAACGAACCTCCACTATGTGGAAGATGTGGTGAAATGCTCACCGTCCTCCACGTACTTGTCGAGTGTAAGAAAGCAGAAACCGAACGGAAAAAGCACTTTGCGCAAGCCTTTCGTTACCATATCCCACTACATCCAACATTGTTTCTGGGCTCAGAACCATTCTTTAATGTGAAAGTAGTTCTCAACTACGTAAATGATGTAGTGCTACATGTTATTAGCCCAGCAATCTCGTAGCGCACCCTCTCGCCAGAGGGTGCTCCTGCGATAGTAGTTTTCATAGAGCACATGCCTCAGTACCCTTGCGTTTAAGGGCCTCGTGAGACGGTAGTGCTAGTTCCGTACTCGTAAATTTTATTATGATGGCGCTACTTATCCTTTATAGTCACAGCACACCTCACTATCATGTTCATTATTTTAACACCTATGTATTTTACGCACTTTTACAGTGAGTCATTTTTAGGCCCTTTTACAGCCATGTAACATCTACCTATTGCAATCAATCTGCCCATTGCATCGACATTACATCGTCACACATCACTTGCATGGCGCTCTTTGGCCATATCTGGCCCTTGCGCCACTAAACACAACACATCATCCGCACAAGATGAAAGGAAGAGCAGGAATTGTTATGGTATCAGCATAGAGCCTTTGGCCAAGCCATTCTTTGTTGTGAACGATCGCATTCATACCCTGTCAAGACGTACTGAAACTGCTTTTGAAGATAAGAATTAATTGATAATGTTTTTGACCAATGGAGGCATGCCAATCCTGTCAGTATTTATGAATCATATCACATTCGATGCTTTTTTATGCCTGCGCGAAGCCTGCAGCTACTACACTCCACACAAGGTGGCTGCCAGGCGCTACTTGCAATACCTCACCTGCCAAGACAAACTGTATCTAAAGCACCTAGGAACTTCCAGAATTAAACCTGAGCCACATGGCTCAGGTTTATGATGCTCCAACCACTATATATGAGAGTCTAATGGCTAGTTAACTTGTGTACCATGGGAGCCAGAACTATTTCTCAGGCGGCAAAGTTCATGAATGGCTTGTCTGCTTTGGTGATTGCTTCAGTAACCGGGGGTTTTCCATTGAGAGGAATGGTACTTTCGGCCCGTGCTTCGTACATTGATTCAGAGTGACAGCAGCTTCTCCCCTTCCCACCGCACCTATATATCATACAGCTCCTATGGAGTATTAATATATTGATGCGCAAGAGTCATTGTCCTATATCGTTCTTTCAATAGTGACGGCTAGTTCAACCTTCGTAAACCGGACGGTGGAATATAAAGCGTCTGCTTTAACGCTTGAAGGAGGAGTGACTAGAAAAAGTTATTTCGTAAGATACGTAGCGTCATTGTTTTTGCTTACTCTTCTAAGACGTCTCTGCATCTACCGAGAACCAGACGCTTGATGGTACTATGGTGTAAAAGTTACAAACAGGGATGAGGTGCCTCAGAATGGCTGGACGGCGTTTCGATAGGTGGGCCTATCTTTTTCAAAACAAAAATAGACACACCTATGGAAACGTAGGCCAGTCTTTCTGGGGCACTTTATCCCTGTTTGTACCTTTTATACCACACTGTGCTACTCCATCTGTCACCCTCTTATTGCATTTATGATTAACGAGTTACTCAAGATTACTTTTGTAAGTCAGTTAGCGAGGAAATATTCAGCGTTGCTGTCACTTAGCGCTTCTCTGCAAGAATGCAGTAGAGGTACATTTTATTCGGCGCAGTAAAGAGCTATTTCATTATTTCTTTCAGATGCTAATACAAATAACGTGGTGTCATGCTAGCTGACGGAGCGCTCATTATTGTGCTTTTCTTCATATCCCACAGTGAAGCCTTGTCATTTTTGAACTTGAAAATTACTCCTATTGATGGTGTCACCACGTTGGGAGGTAAGCGCTAATGCCTGGCAAGCTGCGTTGCTTTGCGAAGACACCCATCATCGGGGATTCTAGTAGATGTTGCTCAGTGGCACATGGCTGGTATTAGCACTCACATACGGGGGGAAAGATCAAATTCTAAGATGCTGTTTGGCGAGAGAGTATGACATAATCACAGGGCACCAAGCTCGCCTTGTATGTCTTGTTCAACGGTAAAGGTCATAGCAAGGTAATAGAATGAAATATATGTTGTCAGAATTGACAGCACATTTGGTTCTTGCACTGAGCTAAAGAAGTATGACTACATATACTATGCATGAGCTATTATTTTATTGTATATTGTCAATAACGCCAGTTGGATAAAATAAGGACTATTGAAAAGTTTTTTCCTATCTTGCCTAGTATGGTGTCTAATACTCCATGGTTATCAAAATTATTATAGTGCACATAATGCTTGTTTTCTGATGTCTGTGCTTAGATCAGGTGAAGCACGTAAAGCACAAATGAAGCAATAAATGAGTCTAAAATGTTGTGCATGCCAAGTAACTTGACTGAATGGGAGAAAAAGACAAATTCGGGAAGAATTTTGTGCCGAACATAATTTACGTGTTAAGAAGCAATTTTACCGAGCATAGGCAATGTCTACTAAGGAGTTAAGGCATTGCTTCTGAGCATAAATTTTCCATAGGGTTTGTAAACACATGAAAAAATGAATAATTGGCAAAGTTAATTGTGTCTGTATCATATACGTATCTAAGTACCCTACAATCATTTCTTGCAGAGGAATGCTTCTACCAGAATGAAAAATTTCGTTTGACCTGGAACGTATCAGACAAATGTGAACGACGGACTTGCTATGCTGATAGCAAAGTTGTGGTGGTAACGAAGTACGTTGAAAGTTTAACGCGGTGACATTGAAACAAGTGGGTAGACAGAAAAAAAATGCGCTGATCCCAGTGTTTCCTACTAACGTCTTGGGTTTCTCTTCCATCTTTCAACCATCTCCCACATTTTGTACAAATATTATGAACAAAGGACCCTACAGCTCACGACAAATCAGCACCATCATTTTATATGTAGAATGCACGTTTCATTTCAGCTCTATTTCGGCAGTGCAATATGCTTGTCCATCACACATTGAACCAAAAAAATCGGCAGAGACACTTATCATTGCTTACGTGTGGGAATGCGAAAGCATTAAAGTCCCTTTGGAGATTTCTTTTGCGCGCGTTCCTTCTCTGCGCAAGCTGTGGCCTGCGTTCTGACTGCGCCTCGGTAAGGCCAAATGAAAACGCGCCAAGCTTGGCAACGCACTCGCTCGCCCGCGAGTAGTTGATAACTCGAATGACCGCTCAGCGGCGTTCAATTGCAAATTAATACGTGTTATTTCATACACTCATTTTTTACACTCATGACCTGTCGCCACCTCCTACCCATTGGCTGCGTCGTCACTAGCCTAACGACGCACGCACTAGGCCGCACGTTTAGTCAGCCAGACGGCTGCGAAGTGACGGGCGCAATGACGCACGCACTATAGGCACAGATTTAGTCAACCACAGCCGTGGATCCGCCGTGCGTCATGAATATTCTTGATAAGAGGCTGCAAACTGTAACACAAGAATTAGTCGGCGACCATCAAACTTGTGGCACAAAAGGTGGTTCAACAGTTACAAATATACATAAATCCCGGTCCGTTTCGGAGTGTTGTGATGATAATTCTGACAGCAGCGCAAGGCTACAGCTAGATCTCGAAAAAGTGTTTGATAGAGTACCTCGCGGTAGCTATATTAGAACACGTGAACGTAGGATCCGTTTTAAGGGAGGATGTAGCCATGGCATACAGAGGTTGAACGACGTGTTTGATTGTAAATACGGTGGTTGGAGCGCGCATCAAAGTGGAACGCTCGGTAAGTCAGTTAGAGGAGGTATTGGTCAGGGTTGCCCTGTGTCGCCATTGCTTTTTTTCCATGTACGTTGAATCTTTTTGTTTGAACATAATCAATAGCCCCACCATACGATTATTTAGTCTCCAAGCAACGGATGTACGTCTGCTTGCATATACACACGACATAGCACTATTTTGTGCTGTGCTCATCATGAAAGCGTCATTAATGACCATCAAAGCCTTCTGTGGGGTTAGTGGCAGCGCAATCAACTGGGGAAAGTGCTTGGGATTTTGGCATGAATACTGGCCAATTAACGACTCCAATCATTTGCTGCAACATCAGGTGGTATACGACTCCAGCAACCTATTTGGGAGTGCCATTGGAAAATTATAAAGATAGCCGTTGTGGCGGCGGAAAGTTGTCGAAATGCGCGAAAAGGCTGACAACCTAAAGTGCTTTTAGTGGACAATTTTTGCGAGAGCAGCCATGTGTAATTTTTTTTAATAGGCAAACTTTGGTATATAATGCAAGTAACTCATTGTGCGCGTGTGAATGTGCAAAAGTTGCACAGAGTCCCCGCCGTTTTCATTTGGGGATCTACGTGGGAGCACACAAGGCGAACCATACTATTTCATTGTGTGCGCTACGGAGGATTGAGTTTGTCGCACCTCGACACACACCATCAAGTTAATAGATTCAAGTTGTTTCGAGATTTATCAGGCCCGTTTCTGCGGGCTGTTTGAAAAGTTGGACTGGGCAGAACATTGCCCAATTTTGCAGTCGCGTCGGAAAGTATGCCGGGAGGCCTCGGCGGATACCTAAAACAGGGTTACTTGTGTATTTTCCTGGAGGCTCGTTTTTTATTGAACTACCTTTGAACTGTGTCACGAAAAAATAACTCTATAATGATATATGTTATATTGTTTTACCAGTGCCTCTGTATAGATCACACTACTGTACCGGATCATGGGAAAATGTTCTTAATCGAGTTAAAAGCATGAACGTACCAGGAGGGGATAAAACAGTTTTCTTCAAATAGCATACAAATACGTTTGATGTGAATACTTACCTGGAAGAAATGTTTTGTTCCTAGGGGGACTCACAGTGCTCAGCAATACAGGTACCTTCCAGAAGCACGCCAGGATTAAGGTTTTGTGTCAAAATCCTACTTTAAAGAAATTTAGGACCCAGTAGCGCTTCGTATTAACTACTGCGTGGATAATATGACCTCAAAAGTACGGCGTCCTTGAGATGTAATTGAAACGTATTTTTGCAGACGTCATCACAACTGCGAATTGAACATCTTCAAGTGATATGTATTTCTATCACTATATATGTTTACTTCAAATTAACGCACAGTATAGAGGTTTTCTTACTGGCGTTTAGTTGGGTCTCTTGCATATTAAGCTTTATGTGTAGTCTATAGACACATCTGAATGAAAATAGCTTTCCGTCGCTATCTTATTAGGCTGTATTCTGGAATATTGTGACTTGCTAACGCAGGAAAAGAAACGGTTAAAAACGGTTGGGTTCCTTTTAGGTGCGGAGATATCCCGGAAGGCTGTTACCTAAGCTCAAAAGAGCGGCAACCTCTGCCATTATGCTGCAATACTACTTGCAACATAAAGACATGTGAGTCCTCGTTATGATGCATTGCAGACTCATGAATTATTGCCAGCTGTAAAAAGTTGAGCGTTGTCACGTTGTTCTCATATTCTGTGATGTTCACTTTTAGTTAACATGTAAGTGTGATGTATAAACTAGGCTAACGTGGTTACATAAAGATCTCATGGCATCTTTATTGTGCCTCTTGCAGTTAGTTTTGTCCTTCATTATTTGTGGGAAGCTTTTGGTGAAATACAAACTGAAATAAATATGCAGTTCATAACACCATAGTCTGAAGATAAAATACACCGAAAACAATACTGGCACGCGAGTACTTTCGCTAAAGGAATATGATTTCATTACTTCTCGTCAATTAGGTAATGATAACATATATTTGTGGCGAATGATTTGTACATGAAATAGGAAAATATTCTTATTATCTTACCGAACATTGTGTTTTTTCACACCAAGTAATACTTCCGTCTTGAAGTATGTTACATGGTGGGCCGGAATGGCACCATCTCAAAAAGCCAGTTAAAAAATTATTCCAGGTGAAATAAATAAATAGGCACAAAGTGCTACAAGCGACACTACAATACATTCTACACAGCTACGGCAACTCTACAAGAGCTGCAACAAATTCACTTCACGCCGAGAAAATTCTAAACATAAAAAATTTGAAACTGTGAGGGGCAAAATTGTGCTTCAATTAGAATTAACAACATGTGAGAATTAAGTGCACACTTGTCCGTGAATTATTAAATGTTTGACAAGAGAAAAATGTTGGTATATTGAAGAGAGAACAAGATACTTTAGCACTTTTTCTTCATTCTGACCTTGTAAATCCCGTGCTTAAAATTGAAAGCAGAAGCTTAATATACCACAACGTTCAATATGCAGACATGTGTCTCACCCGCGACGGTAGACTGTTGAAGAATGGAGATGAACTCAACTTGAGGGATCCATGCGTGAGGTACATTTGCAAGAACGGAATACTTGTCACACAGACGTAAGTAGCCAGCTTTTGCCAGGAAGGCCGCAATAAATATTACTGCTAGCATATTTTGGCGCTATTGGCAAGCACGCACATAAGGCAAACAGGTTTTTTTGTTCGCTGAAAATCACTAAATATTAAGAGCAAGGCAAACGTGTGTAAATCCTCAAAATTTTCAAATGCCCGAAAGAAATTTACGCGCGCATATAGTAAATATATCAAGATGTCTGGCTCTATTCTGTACATTAGTGGACAAAAATTCCAGGAATGACATTCCTAACCAACAGCCAGTTGGACAAAAGAGCAATGTTGGCAAAATAATTGTAAAAAAATTCAGTATTTTAATAACTGCCGCTTAGGTGGGGTTAGACTATGATAATTTAGTTTTGTTTAGGTTAGGTCAAAATGAAGTGCGGCCTGCTGAGGCACTGTTGTCTTACGCTACGAATATTCTTACCATGACACTCCATTATTAGCATGGAAATGTGCTTGCTGCAAAGACGGCATTCTAAGAACTTTTAGAATAATCACAGAAATTTTGAAATTTGTGCAACACATGTACTTAGTTTGCACTGATTGAAAAAAGAAATAAATGAGCAGTTGCGTGCGAAGGGAGAAGCATTGAAAGTGATGAGACCTGATTACTAGCATAACAAGACAGGGACTAAAGAAAGAACATGGAACAACGCTAGCGTGGTCCGGTGTTCTTTCATTCGTCGTTATCTTGTTACGCTAGTAATCATGTCTTATGCTCGCTACCAATTAGCCCGACTTTCTGCTTTAACTTTGAAAGCGATAGCCAAGTTTGACATTGCACGTAAGCTCATAAGACTGTGTTAAGCAATACACGGGGTGATATCTTGGCGCGACAACAACGCACACGGCGACTGCTGCTGCAAAATACAAACGGAGCTTGGCAGCCATGGGGGGGGGGGGGGGGGGGGGGGGGGGGGGGGGGGCTATTGAACTGGTTAGACAGCAGATCGCTTTCAGAGACAAAGATTCCTGGACCATGGCCCCACACGTCACAGGCTTACAAAGCGACGCGGGCATTACTACGATTCATGAAATCGGCCTGAGTGACCGATTGTAGGCGTGAAGCGATGAATATCCGCACGTGTTCACACTGAGAGCAGCTTCCTCCCTCTCTCTCTTTTCTTTCTTTCCATCCCTTAAACCCCTTCCCCCGTGTAGGGTACGAAACCGGACGTGCGTCTGGTTGACTTCCTTACCTTCTCTTCCTTCTTTCCTTCCCCATCCTCCTCGCATCGCTCGTGCGATGAGGAGCCTTGCCACAGGCGTTGCAGGCGTCGAACTTCAGTGATGCGTAAGATGAGACAGAAAGAGAACTGTGAGCGTTTGTAGCTGGAAGTGTACTGTTTATTTATATGTGTACCACAGCGTGGTATGCACTCAGCTGCAGAGCAGGAAAGTTAGTTTATGCGCACCGTGCTCGTGCCCGCAGTGGAAGGCAAAACGCTGCCCCAGTTCTTCGGAAGAATCGAATGAGTGGGGTGTCCGTCCACTTGACTTCGTCGTTTTTGCAGGCGACTGCGCTACGCCTGTCTCGCGTCTCTGGAAACCTCCAAACCATCCACGCGTGGGCCGCGCGTGCGCCACCGAAATCGAGACAGCATGGAGACAGTGGTGCCGGGGCCAACGACGGCGCCTGTTATTGACGCGAAATCACCTCGATTGTCCGTATTATTGCAATGGCAATGAAATTTCATGGCATACGTTCGCTATCGTGGAAACCATCGGATCGACAGAGATGGACGGCTGTGTGATTCTCATATAGAGAAAAATTAGACATGAGCGCCTTCTTCAGCTTACACCGTGCTGCTTGGTTAAGCCAAGTTAAACTAGTCTCGATTGGCCATTGCCGCGTTGTAATAAATGCTTTTCATGTGTTCTTATAAACGCTTTTTGACGTATTATAATGAATGTACACCTCTGACAGATGCCAAACGTACACGGACCCGAAATGCAGTGCTTCTCAAGTGGACAAATGCGCGCCATATCCGGCATGCTGCGGCGTTGCGAAAGTTTGTGCAGGTTAAAAATTTTGCAGCGAATTCAATCATCGCTTCAAAATTTTCAAGCGTTGGCTCTGCAGGACTACCAATAAAGTTGTTACCAACCAATTCAGTCATCGTAATTGTTGAACGAATAGGGCAACAAGACAGTGTTGCTAAAGTTCTGCTTTCGTCAATGTGTCTTTTTTCTATATCTTGATATATTGTTTTGCGCTATCATCATCACCATCATCAGCCGATATTTATGCCCACTGCAGGACGAAGGCCTCTCCCTGTGATCTCCCCTTACCCTGTTATGCGCTATAGTAATCGTCAAATAAAAATAATACGTCTAATTTCTTAAATAGCAAAGTATCTTGTTAAACACGTAATGCCCAAACACAGTTTCACATCTAGAAAAATTAGAACACATTGTTTACGTTTGTGCATGGCCATGGAGTTTACATTTGTGGATTTTTTCTTTTTTGTTTTAACTATCGCTGTTCGAATAGCAAAAATTTGGGTGCGAAGCGAAATCGAATAGTAAAGTTGGAGTGCAAATCGAACTGAATATTTTTCGAATATTTTTCTAATGCTTCCACGTTAAATTACCGAAAAGAATGTACTGCAAAACATGGCCAAAAATCAAATTCATTGCTCAACTAGTGTACGTCCACTTAGTTGTTCCTAGAAAAAATATCCGGATCCCACTCACTGTGGGAATAGATGTAAGCGAAGCTTTGTATGCTGCTTGCTTTGATTGACAATAATTAGCGGTGATGTTGGCGGCGAATGTGTAGTTTCTTCAGCGTTTAGTCCAGCACGAGAGCGGTGAGTTGATGTCAAACGCTACCTTGCGTGCACCACTGCTGCTCGTCTTGTAGTCAACAGAACACACAGACAGACGTGCTTGCTTGAGGCGTTGTTTTGCGTCATTGTTCATGATCTCCCAGAGGTTGAGCATTACCATTGCCTGACATAGTACATCGGATCGTGGCAGAAGTGTTAAACTTTAATTGAATTAAGGTGCTGTACGTAATTCAATTAATCATTATAATCATATGTATACTACATTGTATACCTACATTCGCGGTCTGCACTACGTTTCGCGGCGTATACCGAAGGCGCTTCTGTTCCGCGCGACGCTTCTTTCGGGGCTGGGTGACCTCGACGCTGTGCGCCCGTTTTGAAGCCGTTTTGCTGGCGCGTGTTTACGTGCTCCTTCTGCATACGTGACCAACACACTGTTGAGACGGCAGCTCCAAGCGCTCTCTTCAGGCTATGGACGATTATAATGTTTGCACTATCAAAGCCCAGCACGCTACTTCCACAGCCCAGCACCCGTCCCATAGGAAAGCAACCACAGCAAGTACAATACGCACAAACTATGAAACGCCGCCGTGGCGGCGCCGGCAGGGCTCCGCGGAGGCGAGCGCCATCTGGTTATGTTGCAAGAAACCCAGCGGCACGCGCGGCAAGACTTTCACAGTAGCAGCAACGCCAGGAAAGTCGGGAGAAGAGGCACAGAAAGCTTCCCGCTAAAAAGAACAGCCCAGTACAGCTGTTTAACTGAATGGATGGCTGCAAGTTGAATCACTGAATGTTGTCATGGAAAAACGCGAGCTGCTCAACATGTCCCGGAAGTAGACATGCTCTCCTGCTAGTAACAACTGCACCGGGCACTGAGAACATGTGCTCGGTAGACAGGCTTGTGGCTGGTATTGCCAGGTATAACCTTGCAAGATCACCCAACATAGGCGCAAGCTCCTGCCCCTTGCTCTTGCCACCAGCGACGCGCGTCTTACATTCAGTGCAGAGTCAAATGATGCGAGTACCTTTCTACTTCTGCTTGAGCTTGTGGCTGTGTGGCTGGCTTGAAAGGTGTCGAAATTCTTCCACAAGGAGAACTGGGTTTGCATGTGTCATTTAGAAGCACAGCCACTTGATCTTTAGCGAATAAAGCCGTTGTACAGTCAACATCAAATTTTTCGGACGCTCTAGCGACCGTGAAAACGTCCGAGAAAGTAGCCAGTGCGAAAAAAATGAGTCCGTGCCTTTTACTGCCCCAAGGTCACAAATCACCAGGAGCACGTCCGAAATAGCTTTAAAGGCCTGCCAGTATACTCATTAGGCGTATCGGTGCTCGTACTGTGATAGGAGACGGCGGGTGCACACGTGTAAAATTAAGGAATACATTCCGTGTTCCGTGAAAATTGTCCCCTTTCCACTCATGGTACGTTTTACTTCAATACATCGAGTATGTTTCACCGCGTAACACTGCTATAACGAAGTGAAGCTGACTTTCGGAAACTGGCATTATGGAACGCGCCGTGCTTTGCGAGCTTCGAAGCCATTGGCGAAGATTACAAAGGTGGGGTCCGCGCAATCACTAACAGCGGCGAATTGTTTCAATGAAAAACATGACACCGAACAGCAAGAAGCTTTGCAGCGAGAATTGTTTCGATGAAAAACATGACACCAAACAGCAAGAAGCTTTGCAGCGAGAATTGTTTCAATGAAAAACATGACACCAAACAGCAAGAAGCTTTGCAGCGAGAATTGTTTCAATGAAAACATGCCACCAAACAGCAAGAAGCTTTGCAGCGAGAATTGTTTCAATGAAAAACATGACACAGAACAGCAAGAAGCTTTGTAGCGAGAATTGTTTCAAAGAAAAACATGACACCGAACAGCAAGAAGCTTTGCAGCGAGAACTGTTTCAATGAAAAACATGACACCTAACAGCAAGAAGCTTTGCAGCAAGAATTGTTCCATGAAAAACATGACACCGAACAGCAAGAAGCTTTGTAGCGAGAATTGTTTCAATGAAAAACATGACACCGAACAGCAAGAAGCTTTGCAGCGAGAATTGTTTGAATGAAAAACATGCCACCAAACAGCAAGAAGCTTTGCAGCGAGAATTGTTTCAATGAAAAACATGCCACCAAACAGCAAGAAGCTTTGCAGCGAGAATTGTTTCAATGAAAAACATGACACCAACCAGCAAGAAGCTTTGCAGCGAGAATTGTTTCAATCAAAAACATGACACCGAACAGCAAGAAGCTTTGTAGCGAGAATTGTTTCAATGAAAAACATGACACCGAACAGCAAGAAGCTTTGCAGCGAGAATTGTTTCAATGAAAAACATGCCACCAAACAGCAAGAAGCTTTGCAGCGAGAATTGTTTCAATGAAAAACATGCCACCAAACAGCAAGAAGCTTTGCAGCGAGAATTGTTTCAATGAAAAACATGACACCAACCAGCAAGAAGCTTTGCAGCGAGAATTGTTTCAATCAAAAACATGACACCAAACAGCAAGAAGCTTTACAGCGAGAAATGTTTCAGTGAAAAACATGACACCGAACAGCAAGAAGCTTTGTAGCGAGAATTGTTTCAAAGAAAAACATGACACCCAACAGCAAGAAGCTTTGCAGCGAGAATTGTTTCAATCAAAAACATGACACCGAACAGCAAGAAGCTTTGTAGCGAGAATTGTTTCAATGAAAAACATGACACCGAACAGCAAGAAGCTTTGCAGCGAGAATTGTTTCAATGAAAAACATGCCACCAAACAGCAAGAAGCTTTGCAGCGAGAATTGTTTCAATGAAAAACATGCCACCACACAGCAAGAAGCTTTGCAGCGAGAATTGTTTCAATGAAAAACATGACACCAACCAGCAAGAAGCTTTGCAGCGAGAATTGTTTCAATCAAAAACATGACACCGAACAGCAAGAAGCTTTGCTGCGAGAATTGTTTCAATGAAAAACATGACACCGAACAGCAAGAAGCCTTGCAGCGAGAATTGTTTCAATGAAAAACATGACACCGAACGGCAAGAGGCTTTGCAGCGAGAATTGTTTCAATGAAAACACGACACCGAACAGCAAGAAGCGTTGCAGCGAGAATTGTTTCAATGATAAACATGACACCGAAAGGCAAGAAGCTTTGCAGTGAGAATTGTTTCAATGAAAACACGACACCGAACAGCAAGAAGCTTTGCAGCAAGAATTGTTTCAATGTAAAGCATGACACCGAACAGCAAGAAGCTTTGTAGCGAGAATTGTTTCAATGAAAAACATGACACCGAAAAGCAATGAACTTTGCAGCGAGAATTGTTTCAATGAAAAGCATGACACCGAACAGCAAGAAGCTTTGTAGCGAGAATTGTTTCAATGAAAAACATGACACCGAAAAGCAACAAACTTTAAATCGAGAATTGTTTCAATGAAAAGCATGACACCGAACAGCAAGAAGCTTTGCAGCGAGAATTGTTTGAATGAAAAACATGCCACCAAACAGCAAGAAGCTTTGCAGCGAGAATTGTTTCAATGAAAAACATGCCACCAAACAGCAAGAAGCTTTGCAGCGAGAATTGTTTCAATGAAAAACATGACACCAACCAGCAAGAAGCTTTGCAGCGAGAATTGTTTCAATCAAAAACATGACACCGAACAGCAAGAAGCTTTGTAGCGAGAATTGTTTCAATGAAAAACATGACACCGAACAGCAAGAAGCTTTGCAGCGAGAATTGTTTCAATGAAAAACATGCCACCAAACAGCAAGAAGCTTTGCAGCGAGAATTGTTTCAATGAAAAACATGCCACCACACAGCAAGAAGCTTTGCAGCGAGAATTGTTTCAATGAAAAACATGACACCAACCAGCAAGAAGCTTTGCAGCGAGAATTGTTTCAATCAAAAACATGACACCAAACAGCAAGAAGCTTTACAGCGAGAAATGTTTCAGTGAAAAACATGACACCGAACAGCAAGAAGCTTTGTAGCGAGAATTGTTTCAAAGAAAAACATGACACCCAACAGCAAGAAGCTTTGCAGCGAGAATTGTTTCAATGAAAAACATGACACCGAACAGCAAGAAGCTTTGCGCCGAGAATAGTTTCAATGAAAAACATGACACCGAACAGCAAGAAGCTTTGCAGCGAGAATTGTTTCAATGAAAAGCGTGACACCGAACAGCAAGAAGCTTTGTAGCCAGAATTGTTTCAATGAAAGACATCACGCCGAACAGCAAGAAGCTTTGCAGCGAGAATTGTTTCAATGAAAACACGACACCGAACAGCAAGAAGCTTTGCAGCGAGAATTGTTTCAATGAAAAGCATGACACCGAACAGCAAGAAGCTTTGTAGCGAGAATTGTTTCAATGAAAAACATGACACCGAAAACCAACAAACTTTGCATCGAGAATTGTTTCAATGAAAAGCATGACACCGAACAGCAAGAAGCTGTGCAGTGAGAATTGTTTCAATGAAAAACATGACACCGAACGGCAAGAAGCTTTGCAGCGAGAATTGTTTCAATGAAAAGCGTGACACCGAACAGCAAGAAGCTTTGTAGCCAGAATTGTTTCAATGAAAGACATCACGCCGAACAGCAAGAAGCTTTGCAGCGAGAATTGTTTCAATGAAAACACGACACCGAACAGCAAGAAGCTTTGCAGCGAGAATTGTTTCAATGAAAAGCATGACACCGAACAGCAAGAAGCTTTGTAGCGAGAATTGTTTCAATGAAAAACATGACACCGAAAACCAACAAACTTTGCATCGAGAATTGTTTCAATGAAAAACATGACACCGAACAGCAAGAAGCTTTGGAGCGAGAATTGTTTCAATGAAAACATCATGCCGAACAGCAAGAAGCTTTGTAGCGAGAATTGTTTCAATGAAAAACATCACGCCGAACAGCAAGAAGCTTTGCTGCGATAATTGTTTCAATGAAAAACATGACACCGAACAGCAAGAAGCTTTGCAGCGAGAATTGTTTCAATGAAAAGCATCACGCCGAACAGCAAGAAGCTTTGCAGAGAGAATTGTTTCAATGAAAACATCATGCCGAACAGCAAGAAGCTTTGTAGCGAGAATTGTTTCAATGAAAAACATCACGCCGAACAGCAAGAAGCTTTGCTGCGAGAATTGTTTCAATGAAAAACATGACACCGAACAGCAAGAAGCTTTGCAGCGAGAATTGTTTCAATGAAAAGCATCACGCCGAACAGCAAGAAGCTTTGCAGAGAGAATTGTTTCAATGAAAAACATGACACCGAACAGCAAGAAGCTGTGCAGCGAGAATTGTTTCAATGAAAAACATTACACCGAACAGCAAGAAGCTTTGCAGCGAGAATTGTTTCAATGAAAAAAGTGACACCGAACAGCAAGAAGCCTTGCAGCGAGAATTGTTTCAATGAAAAACATGACACCGAACGGCAAGAGGCTTTGCAGCGAGAATTGTTTCAATGAAAACACGACACCGAACAGCAAGAAGCGTTGCAGCGAGAATTGTTTCAATGATAAACATGACACCGAACGGCAAGAAGCTTTGCAGTGAGAATTGTTTCAATGAAAACACGACACCGAACAGCAAGAAGCTTTGCAGCAAGAATTGTTTCAATGTAAAGCATGACACCGAACAGCAAGAAGCTTTGTAGCGAGAATTGTTTCAATGAAAAACATGACACCGAAAACCAACAAACTTTGCATCGAGAATTGTTTCAATGAAAAGCATGACACCGAACAGCAACAAACTTTGCATCGAGAATTGTTTCAATGAAAAGCATGACACCGAACAGCAAGAAGCTGTGCAGCGAGAATTGTTTCAATGAAAAACATTACACCGAACAGCAAGAAGCTTTGCAGCGAGAATTGTTTCAATGACAAACATCACACCGAACAGCAAGAAGCTTTGCAGCGAGAATTGTTTCAATGAAAAACATGACACTGAACAGCAAGAAGCTTTGCAGCGAGAATTGTTTCAATGAAAAACATGACACGGAACAGCAAGAAGCTTTGCAGCGAGAATTGTTTCAGTGAAAAACATGATACCGAACAGCAAGAAGCTTTGCAGCGAGAATTGTTTTAATGAAAAACATGACACCGAACAGCAACTAGCTTTGCAGCGAGCGTCGGAGTAGCTAGGCCTAGCGTTGGCGTGGTGGTGCCTACGGCTGCCAGCGAATCTGCGTGCGAAAGCACCGGTTTGAGGCGTCGAGATAATTAAAATGGTGGTGGTGGTGGCTTTGATTAAGGACGTTTCAGACCTGCGGTCATTGCAAAAGGTCCGGAAAATCGAACTGCGAAGGTTTTTTTTTTGCGTCCGAAATTTCAGACATAGTTACACATTGACTTTATGGAGTACGAGGCGGTGCCGCGAAGGTGTCCGAATAACAGGGCATGTCTAAAAAATCGGGCGTCCGGGAAATCGGTCGTTGACTTTATTAAATGCGAAGCATTTCTTGGCGAAGATTTGCCGCTTTGACTATATCTATCTAGCCGCCTGCGCCTTGGTGTTCATATGGTCGTTTCGTTAACTTGGTATTTACCAAAATTAGCATAGTATGACAAAGAGTGTATGACGAACATAAATGATAAGTCTTGACGTGTGTGTCTAGTATGCGATGAAACAGCTGCCTACGTCTTGGTGCTCTCATGGCCGTTTCGTTAACTTGGTAGGTACCAAAATTGGCATAGTATGACAACAGTGCATTACGAACATAAATGATAGGTAATGACATGAATGTCGTGACATGAGTGTCATGTAGGTCATGAAACAGCCGCCTAAAATGACAATGACTCAGCGAAAATACATTAACAATCAAAAACCACTGAAATGGGTTCTTTCATGGGTACTAAGGCAAGGAAACACTAAAGGATGATGGTAGAAGTCATAGTAAAGTTGTGGTGGCGAAGATGCCAAATTACTGATGCGTTCTCTACTGTTGGCCTGAATAAAGCGGCATATGCTTGACGTCTGACGCCGTTAGCGGAGATCGTGTTATTTCCGCGATTTGTCAGTAATGTTCAACATGTGTAGAACAAATTAAATGTGTTCTTGTGAAAATTATAAGGTATTTAAAGAGACGGACGGGAGTCAATTACCATGTAATTTATGTTATAGTGGTTTGATGAATCGGCGAGGCTGTATGCAAGCGTGAATTGCTTTGTCTTGTTGAAACTTATTTGCATCTGTCAGAAACGGTACCAGTGCTGAAGTCATGATTTACGTCATAGGTCTGTTACCTCATCCTAGTTATGGCCGGTATTTTGTAGCAATGCCTTTCCGATGATAATGACTTTTCGTACTTTTCACGCTTGGTCAGTGGTCGGAGCGACGGTCCGCTCACATTATCGACGGGTTTAGCCGGCCGTGAGCGGTGAATGACAAGATTAGCATAGAATAAAGCATAACGCATCGCTACAACATAGCGGCCTATTTTTCTCTGTAGGATGCGCAGCTGTCGACGGACAAGCGGAGCGGGGAAGTGACGTTAGATCTAATATTGTTAAAAGGCCCCTCACCAAGTTCGGTTTTTCAAACAAGCGAAATGCGTATATCACATGGTGGTGGTCTGCAAAGTGGCAAACGGCTGAGCAGCGTGAAAGCGTATGAAATTTCAAACAGTATGTCACTCGCTGTTCACCTCGACGAGCCGCGCTTCGAGCGAGAGTCCAGGTGACACGCACGAATGCCTCTACGCAAGGCGCACTGTCAGCAACATTACCGACAATGGCATATAACTTCTGTTACTCATACAAAACAGAATGCGCTATGCCGCCATTTGTAGTGCGCAGCGTAGAACAACACTGGAGAAGAGAAAGAAATAAAAAAATGGCTGCGGCTTAGCTTAGCTAACCCTGGATATGCAAAGCGAAAGCTTGGTTTAGCCTGTTTAAGTCTTGGTTTCACTTAGTTAACCTTTCATTTAGCTGTAATTATTATACTTAGGTATACACTCATCGTTGAGCCAGGTAGAAATTATAAGCCGACAAGTACAAGCGATTTGCGAGCCGAACGGCTCACTCTTTCTCAGTGTCCAATGCTAGCTTCACCCGCATGGCATTCCGGACCCTCTCCAGTGAAGCAGCTCGTCGGGCGATATCCTCGGGGTGTTCAGACGCCGATTGCGGATGGTCAGACGCCGGCGGAGCTCGACGCGGCGAGTCACGTGATGCGTGGCCAAGGCTACGGCGCAGCTGCGGTCAAATAAAGGTCAAATTGCTGGCGATGGCGAAACTCGGTTTGACTAGGTTATTAAAGCATTCGCTTTAAAAAATGAAGGCGGTGCTCATCACTTGAGCGTGACACGGTGCCACGGCTCCGGTATGGGAGAAAGCAAGGAAGCAACGTCTCTTGTTGATGCTAGTGGTGACAAAAAGGGACAGTCTCCTTGGCTGTCACGCTTGTTTCTGGCAGTATGATAGCAGAACAATTCGATTTCTTCGACCTCCTCCAATAACAAACAAATTTGAAAAAAATTATTTTTGTAAAACGCTTCCTAGACGGTGTTTGACAAGTTTGAGTGTACAATCAAGAGAGAAGAGAGAGAGAGAGAGAGAGAGAGAAATAGAAGAGAGGAAAGGCAGGGAGCTTAACCAGACGCTCGTCCGGTTTGCTACCCTGCACTGGGGTAAGGGGGTCTAGGGATGAAAAGAGATAGAAAGGAAGTAGAGAGAGCACAGTTTCGCGCACATTTGAAACTTCGCACGAAGTCGACAGACGGTCGCCAAGACCTGTCGACTTTAGATAGTGCATGCAACAAGGCTTTCATGGCTTTCTGTGCCATCGACGCATACGGCTATGGTCAATCAAAATTTTGCAACGTGGCATGGAGAGGGGCTTTCTATTTTAGATTAGGAACAACAAAGGGCCTAAAACTGATCCTTGAGGACGTTCAGGTATGACTTATCTGCTTCTGAAAACTAATTGGTCAGTTTTACCCTACTGCATTCGGTTCGTGAGAAACTGATCGATCCATAACGTTGCGCTGACGTCAAGCTGCATTTTGCGTGTCTATACAAGTAAGTGGTTGTGAGGCAGGCAACCAAACTATTTGGACAGGCTGATAAATATGACATTTGTGGAAGTGATATCAGATGCTATATCTTTAATAGAAATTAAGAAACAACATGAGGCCTGAAGCTTATCCTTGAGTCAGTCCGGATATGATTTATTGGTTTCTGGAAAATAAGTGATCTACCTTCGGGCCGAGTTCGGTTTGTGGCAAATTGTTTGTTCAGCCATGGTTGTAATGACGTTAAGCTGGAGTTTGGGTATCTTTATACGTAGGCGGTTGTCACGAACTCGATCAAACATGTTCGAGAAATCGATGCATATCGCATTTGTGGGAGCGGACATATCGAGTGCATGGTGGAGCGGCATATCGAGTGCCGAGACGAGTTCAAAAAGTTCGATATCAGTTCAGATCAGTGGCACTGAAAACCATGTTGAGTGGCAAGACGTAAGTTTTACTGATTCATGCAAGTCATTACGTACATGTGTATATGCTCTACTACGTCATAACACATTGTGATGAGGCATATAGGCCTATAATTATTTGGATTACTGTGATCACTTCATTTAAACACTATATAGGACATGACACATTTCCAATTATCTTAATCCTACAAGAAAAAATGCAAAAAGTAGAATGTTCGGAAAATGTAGAACATTTTACCATGGTTTTTCGGGAAGGTATCAAAAATTTGTAGATTGATATTATTTAACTGGACCACTAAA
The DNA here is from genome assembly GCF_013339745.2 of Dermacentor silvarum. Lineage (NCBI taxonomy): Eukaryota > Metazoa > Arthropoda > Arachnida > Ixodida > Ixodidae > Dermacentor > Dermacentor silvarum. Next base: position 96,804,416 of record NC_051164.1, on the reverse strand, counting down.
ATACTAAAAGAATGCCAGACTACTAATCACCAGTAGCTGCGGCAACACTGCTCCTGCTCAGAAGGAGAACGGCATATGCACGGTGCCATGTAGCTTTATTTTCCCATTTACTTTTTGTTCTATAACTGCCAAAATACCACTCTGCGGACTATCACGAAATTATACACTACGTGACGCCATTGGAATCACACGTGACGTTATGTCAGTTGTCATGGCAATGACCAGTCTCGAAGTCATAGGATGCTATTCAAAATAATAACTAAATAGAAGCACACATGCCAGTCGTCTTTCAACCTATTTGAATACCTCTGTAGACTAAGCCCCGTATTCAAAAAGCTATCCTAACTTGAAACCCAGGTTTGACTTGAACTAAATGACGCCTGTCGTGAACGTGCCGAAGGAAATGCCATGAGCGTATTCGGCAGGCTCGCGCCAGGCGCCATTTAGAACAAGTAAGCATGGGCTTCAAGTTAAGATGCACTTCTGAACAATGGGATAACTCTTTAATCGTCCGCGCTTTCCCGATGTCGGCCGAGTCCGTACAATGATAGGATGCATACCTCGCAATGGAGCTGAAGGAGTGCATTGCAGAAAGACTTAATTTTTACAGCTGTTTGGTGCTGTGAAAAGAAGTGCCAAGTACAATTTCATTCCGTTTAGAATTTTCGGCAGAAATTGTTTGATTGTTCTTGAGAACAGTGTACAATTTGTGAGCCTGCTGCTGTCTTAGTAAAAGATACCGTGCAACTCAGACGAATACGAAAGTGCAGATACATGGACTAGCCCGAAGCATGATGAACCGACTAGCCAGCCAAGTTTTATTGATTTTCTTTGTCTAGATCGCGCCGGGGGACTTTAACTGTGGGAATGAGTTGGCGGGATCATAACTGATGTTCGCAGCGTTTGATTTAAATAATCAAACCCTACTTGAAGCCTGACGGCAACTTGTGCAAGCTCAGCATAAGAGCACTTACCCCCGTATTCAGAAATGCATGTTAACTTGAAGCATATGATTCAATCGAGCTATATGACGCCTGCCATGAACACGCCCAAGGAAACACACTGAGCACATTGGGCACGTTCACGCCAGGTGTCATTTATATCAAGTCGAGCATGGCCTTCAAGTTAAGATGCATTTCGGAATACAGAGGTTAGTCTTCGCTCTAAATACATGTTTTTCCCAGCTTACAGGTACTAGCGCCTGCGCTATTTGTGGTTGTCTAATAATTCGTGACACAATATTTTTTTCCTGAACAGATGGGCAAAATTTCGTGAAAATTCCTTGTACACCGTCTAGAATACCGTTTAAATATATATTCATAAGCCGTTTTAATTTTGATACACGCACCCATAAGACAACAAAAGAGAGCTTTAAGAAAGTGGTCTTCTATTCCGTGTTAAGCAAGAGACCCGCTGAAGCATAATACGACAGCTACATAACGGCTAGATGTATTTTTGTACTACACTGGTATTTTTTGTGACATCCAGTCCGTGATCTTATCTGAGAGCACTATTCATTAATTTCTATGGTGTTCCGCTATTGTCAGCATCACATTTTCTCTTTCGTACTATGACGCTGGTCACCTGACTATGTTGTTTAAGTCGTCCCTTGTCTTTTGTTTCGTCTCAGCTCTGGTGCTTACTATACACTGTGTGCGTGTTGCCCGTTCTGAGATCCAATCCTACTACGGAAGAGTGTCGAATAATAATAACTGGTCATTCAACTTTTTGCGTTACGCCCATTCCGTTACATCTGACGCGCATCCTTATTAACGCAACTCGTGTGCTCAGGGTCAAAGAAGGTTTAGACTCGATACAGAAATCCTCGATGCTTTCATGTCACTAACGACGTAAATTTTCCACACGCGCTGCTTTTGTCGCTATGTAAAACATTGTGCTATGTCAGCTGGACCGTTGTGAAATAATTTATTTTTCTCGCGTCACGCATATAGCTCTCATTTTTCACAAAGCCAGGGAAGACTGACGCCTACAAAGTTCCCTCAACTCACCCTTCACATTTTTTTAGAGCCTCGCAGAAAACAAGCGGTGATGTATATCGGCGCAGTTTCGTTGTAATATACGTTAGTTATAGCTGCACGACTACATGCTCAAGCACTTTCTGCGAGTGAAATTTCGGTTTTTCTCATGTGCAAATTGTGGTGCCTTCTTGGGCTACGTTTTCTTTCGTGGCGATAGCTATTGACCTTTTCAGGAACATGCAGCGGCAGAAGAACAAAATGCAGAAACGCTTGTTGACGTTGATTTAAGCGGACGTCAAAGAAGCGTAGGTGGGTGAACTTTATACGGAGTCTCCCTATACGACGTGCCTCATGATCAGATCGTGGTCCCGGGACGTAAAAAAAAAAACGCCAGAAAGTTTTTTAACATGCAGCTCCCCTCTGTCTAAATGTGGCGACCTTTGACGGGAGGATGTGCCGAGTTGCTATGGTCTACAGCGACTGCGAAGACATAGTTCGCAGTTTTATACTTTCACAAAGTTTTTACCTATGTTAGTCATTGCCGGCTACTGGTGGCAACTGTGCATACTGCCGACGAACATTCGACAACGCAGTTTACTGCATTCAGCATGCCGCATAATCAAAAAGTTGGCATACGAACGTGCTGCCATTCGGGCTGTGACAATAACACGTTCAAAGAATGCGGTGTCTTATTGCGAAGTGTTTCTCTTTGTGAGTTGTCGTTGAGGCTTTGTCGTTAAGCACACAATCATTAAAATTCACTCTACCACATTGTGGAATTCGCACGTTTTTGAAAGATGGCAGCCAGAAGTAATCTAGATTATCACGGGCTTGTCCTAGAGAAATGTGCGTGACGGAGGTCATCTATGTGATTAATAATCACTTTCCGCCAATGCTGCTCTCTTGAATCGTAGTTGGTTACGTTGATATACCACAACTGCATGCAGCTATTACATTCAGCACTGGTGCCCATGGCACGCGGTCGGGATGTTAGCGCGTAAGGCAAACAGCTCAGGACGCAACGAACGCCTTCCAAACATCTCCTGTGGTAACCGGCGCACTCTAGATCTATTTGGTTCACCTGCACTTCCTCAACTAGTTCACGAGGTGCTGAACTTCGCTATTTGTCTCGCCAGTTCCACATAGAGGCACGTGCGTGTCACCATTTGTTTCTCTCAGTACAGTATTCGCGTAGGTCAGGTTGTCAGCATTTCCTGCACTCGTCAGAAAAGTAGTGCAGCATTCGTGCAGGAGGTGCGGATCCGATTTCGCACGAACAGGAACAGGCACAGAACCCCAGTATACTGCCACGTACACACCTCGTTCTAGTTACTACTATTCTCTACAAGGCAACCTGTCATAATGTCGCACCTACGACAAGCCCGTAGGCTACCATGGCTGACGCATCGGAACCGGCAGTTGGCGGCATGCTCAGCAGCCGAGCTGACATTTACCTTGCTAACACAGATCCGTCCCTATCGCGTGTCAGCGCTGGCTTTGCTGAGGAAAACGTACCCCTCACAGCCTACGGTAAGGCGGCGTTTTTTCGAAAGTTTTTCCTTGGCAGTGATCGGGAGTTTTGACTCTGCGTGGCTTCCAAAGAAGGGCTGTAGGTGGCGTTGGTCGTGGTTAATTGCGCCCAGATATTGGCCCAGTGAGACCCGTAGTGAGTGTGCACCTTAATTCAAGGACCGTTGGGATCCAAAGATGGAAGGATTAACTGGTGAGCCATCGAGATAAGCAAGAGACGATTAGAGCATTGGAGCACGAAAAGCAGGGTAGGGGTTGATAGAACCGAAGTCATTGCAAGAATAGGGAATGGTACAGTTTTGTCAAAAAGAGGTTTTAAATTTGAAAGTTAAGATCGAGATCAGATGGGCAGCATGCTAGATGGCGATAGATGTAATAAAACTTGAATCAATCAAGCAGGGCAGGGGACTATTTGACCCCACACCATTTCGAAGGAGATACCAATAAAATACATTATCATCTGCTCTAAAAAGCATCTTGGACAAGTATGCCTTGCAGTTGGCGGCCCACTCAGCAGGTGAACGGACATTTACCTTGGTGCTGCCGGTTAGCGAACTTGTGTACCCTTATACATGATTTGTGTCTTTTTTGCCGCTAAATGCCAACGACTTGCATACAACTTCCTTGAGTATTGAACTGAATTGAATTCTGGGGCTTTTGCGTGCTAAAACCACAATTTCATTATGAGGCACGCCGTATAGTGAGAGACTCCGGATTAATTTTGACCCCCAGGGAATCTTTAACGTGCCCCCAGTGCACGGGACAGGGCGTTTTTGCATTTCGCCCCCATCGAAATGCAGTCGCCGCTAATGGGATTTGATCCCGCGACCTCGTGCGTAGCAGCGCAACACCATAGCCTTGCTAAGCCACCACGGCGGAAACTTAGTTGGACATAGGTTGACCGCCTCGCGGAATGCTCAGTCTAATAGGGATGTTCCTACTGTAGTCACCTTGTGCAATGCCGTGTATGTTAGGTTCGCATCACTTTGGCAATGCTTGTTCTTGCATTGCTGAGTCAACCTTTGCATCCATGAGAGTGAGCAAGAGGGAAAAATGCCGCTGCTAATCTTACCGCGGTAATCACGTTTCTCAGGCAGATGCGGGCACTGCTCTCATGCAGTTCGCAGAACTGAATATAAAGTTTGCTGTTCTGGAATTTCTAAAGGAACGAGTTGATTCGCTTCCTCTGGTTCTTACAAATATTTATGATTTACTTGCCTTGAGACCAAAAATGGACAAACTGAAAACGTACGATGAAAGTGTCAAACGTGTTGATTTCTTTCCCGAGAAATAAGGCATTTAGGGGTGCATTATGCGCTCGTGATGCAAGTGTGGTGACCCTGATTTCTCAGACAGCGTCGCTTGAGCATCAAGTTTACTCGAGAGCCTCGCTTATAAAAATCCGGCAAAACCCATATCACGACGAATGTTGACGTTAGTGCGATGGACATTGCAGCAATGCACTGACACGTACACCGTATTGCAACCGTATTTAGGCACGACGTATTTCAGTGGCAGCGTGTAAAACTCGTGCTTTTTGAGAACGTTGCTTCTATAGCTCGACATTACTTTGTTCTAATGCTTCTTTCTATTAAGAAGGGCAGTTTTTTAGAACGCGCACTCAATGCTAGTCCCAATTGTTAGAGTTCTACGTCTCAAGACGGAAATGTAATAGTATTTAATATTATACACAATTCACAAAAAATATTCAAAAAACGCTATACAAACTTCTGAATACGATTGCCCAGTTGACGAGATAATAAATGCTCGAAGTTTAACAGAGCAAAACACAGAGAAATGTTTTTCGTAATTTAATACGATGGGTTATCTTCAAGCCTTAATGAGTAAAAAGAAATAAGACGAAACCACGTATCTCTACTTCGTGCAAGAACTTAACCAATATAAACGTATTCTTTCTCAAGTGTAGCTCTTCCGGACATCAAGTTTATTCCGGCCTTTCTTAGAATGTTAAACCTCATGACGCACTTATCAAGGAACAGCACAAAGCAAATGTCAAGCATCAGCTTTACACGCTGCACCAGACAATCGGGACATATTCCTAGGGCCTCTTTCGTCGGTCCCAGCTGCGAGGCGACAAATAATTCCAGGCCTGCCTCTGCTACAAGCCTCCAAACTACATACCTAATTGAGGTTACGGCGAAAGCATAGACGCACTAATTGATTAAGGAGCCATATCCTCCGACTTGCTTTGATGAATTTTGTTCTGATCAATGTTGGTATTGCCCACAGACGCTAGCCAAAGCACCCGCCATGGGGGTGTAGTTAATACGACGTTGCGCTGCTGAAGCCGAGGCCACGCGATCAAATCCCTGCCGCGGCGGCCGCATTTCGATATGGTCGAAATGGAAAAATGCCCTTGTACCATGCATTAGGTACACACTAAAGAACCACACGTGGTCAAAATTATTCTGGGGTCCCCATTAAGGCATGCCTCATAATCAAATTGTGGCTTTAGCACGTGAAATGCATGAAAAAGTGAGCCGAGTGTGGCTTATTCCTGTAAATCTGGTACGCAAAAAGACTGCCCAACAGTGCATTTATCGAATGCCAGATGATAGCTGTTTCATTTAGGACGACGTCAGTTGTCAGATAAGGAGAGTCTGTATGCATTCCCCTCGGTCGAGAAGTGCATTGTCCTTACTTCAGTCGCAGACAACAATAGGTGCACTTGTGACAAGACACGACTCCTTAGCCGGCGCGATCGTCTTTTGAACTTCAAGAATATGACTTCAGCGTACTGCATCCAAGTGGTTCCACACGAGTTTAATGAAATGTAAAATCAAACGGCTAAAGTGGGCCTGCTGAAGAAAGACATAGGATTTAAGGGCAAGAACCTGTAGTTGGCAAATTGCAGCAAGGTGACCGCTTTAAGACAGCTTCGGATAAAAAAGATGTGGACATCCACTTCTAGGCAGCTTAGGATAAAAAAGATGTGGACATCCACTTCTAGGCAGCTTAGGATAAAAAAGATGTGGACATCCACTTCTAGCCTTCCCAACACATTTTCTTTGGCAAATAGGGATAGCTATATGACAACGATTGCGCGACGATGGCGCGACAAACATGAAGACGGCATCATCACACGAATGGCACAGCTATGATGACTGCGGCAATAACGACAACGCCGTGAAAACGAAGGCGACGACAACGGCGTCATCACGATAGCGATGACGACATTCCGATCACTGACATCTGACAGAGCGAAGAGCTGATGACGTTGATAATGGCACTACGAATGACGATGACAGCATGAACTTCAGAAGCGCAGAATTTTGGGTGTCGTTTTTTGTGGGGGATATGCATATGTGACCACGGCGAAGCGCGATATCATTTGTCTCGTCCATAGCGCTTCACCGTAATCAGATCACATTGAAATGCTACATTTGTGTGACAAATACTGCAATTGAGATCTGCTCTGTATACCCCTCTGGGACCAAGCACGTTTCCCTCGGGAAAGGCTTACGAGGCTGTATTAATTAACAAATAATTTTACCGATGTGAAACAACCCACGAAGGCAAATCTGTTAATTTTAGATATCGATTACATCGAAGTTCTTTTGGCTAAATGTTATGCCCGTATCTTTTTTAGTTTCCCCGCGAGAGCTTCTAAATCTGCGTTATAGTAGAACATTGCAAAATGCTTTTTAACACCTAGTGACTAGACTTAACGTCTCAATGTCTAAGTGTGGGAGACCCCATGTACAACACTCCTATTAGCTGTATGTGAAATGTTATTTAGGTGCATGTAATTTAATGCTTATTCAAAGTACCAAGTGTCCAATGCCACTCAGCATTGGAGTTGAAGTGTTTTCTTCAGCAAATCACAGTTTGCGTCCTAAACGTAGTATCAACCGCTTTGTCGCGGTCTATAAAACAAATTTGTTATATTAGATACCATTGAATTTTTAGCTACGATAAGAGTATATGGGTTGTCGCTATTTCCCAAGGAATAAAGAACGAACTTTAACACTCCTTTTGGAACCGATTCAAACTTTTTTCGTCGAGCGTATTCGAACAAAATAAAGGAAATAAATGTCAGATCGAAATGCTGTGTGTGCTGAAGCCATCCACTTTGGTATACGTAAGGGACAAGTAACCTCACAGAATGTAACACAGAGGCAGTTTCCAAAATGCTCGAACAAGCGTGTATAAACGAATGTCCCATGACATATCATCGTCATGCTGAATCGCAAACATTTCTGGAATATACAGGCTTAATAGGTTGACAGTTAGTTGTTGGAACTATAGTCGGGCACAACCCAGAATTGCTGCGGCAAATATAGAGCTATCAAATTTAAAAAGGAATCGCAGATATATGTCTGAGCCAATAAACATAGCTCATTTTCATGATGTCATAGAGATGACAAAATTATTCAATATTGACATCTTTTGGGACTTATTTTTTGGAATGTGAAAGCACGCAAGGCAAATTTATTGTGTTCTTGAGGACGGAGCTTGTACCGAAGTTTTTTTTAATGTTGCCGTTGCAATGGGAACTTGCAGAAAAACAGATACATTCATCAATTGCGCATAAGCTGGTTTTAATCACCAATACGCTTACAATGAGCACGCCAACATGAATTTTACGTTCGTTTTGTGCAAATTAAAAATGAAGGCGCTTCAGCTCGCAGTTTCAAACATTCTTAACGAATACCAACTAGCAATTTAAACTTCAGCAGAACTTTTGCGGCAGTACTTTCTTCTTCATTATCATCATCATCAGCCTACTTATGTCTATTTCAAGACGATGACCCCTGCCATTAGTGTCAGGTTAACGTGGTCTTGCATCAGCTGACCCCATCATATGCCTGCAAATTTCTGTATTCATCTCACGAGCTAATTCTCTGTGACCCTTGACTGCTCTTCCCTTCTATTGGCACCCATTTTTTACCTCAGCGTTATATGTGCGTATGAGTATAGATTCTCATAGGATGTTGCCTTTTCTTCTTTTATTTCCTCTTGAAAAATTCTGGCAGAACCCTTCTCACAATGTATGTCACGTTAATACGATTAGCACGGACGCAATGTAGCGACACGCCGTATTCTTAACGCCGAAAGGTTTATGCAGCTGGACTCCTCTTCCGCGCTTCCCAGTGCACACGCGGCGCCATCTCGCGGCGCGGCAAGGAAGGCCGCGCGTAGCGCGGGTTTGATTTGGTCGAGCTCAGAATAAAATCTATCTATATCTATCTATCTGTCTGTCTGTCGTCTGTCTGTCTGTCTGTCTGTCTGTCTGTCTGTCTGTCTGTCTGTCTGTCTGTCTGTCTGTCTGTCTGTCTGTCTGTCTGTCTGTCTGTCTGTCTGTCTGTCTGTCTGTCTGTCTGTCTGTCTGTCTGTCTGTCTGTCTGTCTGTCTGTCTGTCTGTCTGTCTGTCTGTCTGTCTGTCTGTCTGTCTGTCTGTCTGTCTGTCTGTCTGTCTGTCTGTCTGTCTGTCTGTCTGTCTGTCTGTCTGTCTGTCTGTCTGTCTGTCTGTCTGTCTGTCTGTCTGTCTGTCTGTCTGTCTGTCTGTCTGTCTGTCTGTCTGTCTGTCTGTCTGTCTGTCTGTCTGTCTGTCTGTCTGTCTGTCTGTCTGTCTGTCTGTCTGTCTGTCTGTCTGTCTGTCTGTCTGTCTGTCTGTCTGTCTGTCTGTCTGTCTGTCTGTCTGTCTGTCTGTCTGTCTGTCTGTCTGTCTGTCTGTCTGTCTGTCTGTCTGTCTGTCTGTCTGTCTGTCTGTCTGTCTGTCTGTCTGTCTGTCTGTCTGTCTGTCTGTCTGTCTGTCTGTCTGTCTGTCTGTCTGTCTGTCTGTCTGTCTGTCTGTCTGTCTGTCTGTCTGTCTGTCTGTCTGTCTGTCTGTCTGTCTGTCTGTCTGTCTGTCTGTCTGTCTGTCTGTCTGTCTGTCTGTCTGTCTGTCTGTCTGTCTGTCTGTCTGTCTGTCTGTCTGTCTGTCTGTCTGTCTGTCTGTCTGTCTGTCTGTCTGTCTGTCTGTCTGTCTGTCTGTCTGTCTGTCTGTCTGTCTGTCTGTCTGTCTGTCTGTCTGTCTGTCTGTCTTCTGTCTGTCTGTCTGTCTGTTGTCTGTCTGTCTGTCTAACAAAGCTAAGAAAATCTGTAACAAAGAAAGCGAGAAAAAAATCAGTCTCTTTCTTAAAGAAAGATGGTTGAACGCGAAGCTTTCGCTCATGCAAACTGAATCAATGTCAATGTCCGAAGCCAATGAGCTATTTTTTTAATGTTGAAGTTGAATGAAGACTCATTTTGTCAAGTTGAATAACCTATATTTTAGATCATGTAGCCTTTGATTACACGCACACACACTTTCACGGACTGCATGTCTTTGCCGACATGCAGTATATAGCTGTATATATCTGCCTTGCGGGCACTATCGTGCTCACGCTTACGTTCGCGCATGGCAGCCTCTTCTGCCGTGCGCTGCACCCGCGGCCCACCCATGATAATTATGGCCGGGAATGCATTGCGTGAAGCACGTAATGCAATGCTGATTAATACTGTTCATCCGGGTGGCGTGGCGCTGCAGTTCCCATTGTTCTGATCAGTACAACTGCGAATGTAAACTTTAGTGTTAAACAATTGTGTGCGCAGATGCGCAGATAGTTCCATTGTGTAAGTTGGCTTTCCTGCAGTCCGTTTTCAGAGCTCACGGACGAATCAGTGAGACATAGAAGGCTCCGCTTTAATAATATTCATTCCGCGAAAACCATACTGGATACACGCATACACGTGGTTCTGAGCCAGACGCACCAAGAATGCTTCGCTTTACGTAGGCGTCTACTGGAGTTGAGTCTGTTCTTGTTTCACGTGGCCCTCTACACTCTTCGGAGCGATGCAGTCAGGAGAAATGGCAGAGAATTTTTGCAGTAGGTGTGGTGAAAAATTTATAGAGAACCATTGGAGATTGCACAATGACATATAGATGGAATGCTGGTTTCGGTTTGTTCAGTGCAACATCTGTGGAAAAGAAGTGCGTGGTGTGCTCTGAGAATTTATCAAAATCCTGAATAGGATTTGTAGTTAATGAGGTTTTTAAAATTGCGTCACTAAGGCATATGAAGCAGAAATGTGCTGTGGAAAACGTGTGTCTTTGGAGGAACAATTCTAATGAAGTGTAGTGGTGTAGGTGCGTTCGGAAAGCTGTAAAAATATCATATTTGCACTAAGTAATGGTCTTGTTGCACACTGGGGAAGTAAAACCTCGGCTGTTTGAGAACGGCATAGTGTATCTAGTTCAACTTTCGCAGGAATTCTGAATGCGTATTGGGTAACACGTTGAATAAACTAAGAATGGGTAGGTATTTCTTGGGGGGGGGGGACAGGCTGCCAAATAAGCGACACACTCAGGCTCTCTCAGGCACACACACACACACACACACACACACACACACACACACACACACACACACACACACACACACACACACACACACACACACACACACACACACACACACACACACACACACACACACACACACACACACACACACACACACACACACACACACACACACACACACACACACACACACACACACACACACACACACACACACACACACACACACACACACACACACACACACACACACACACACACACACACACACACACACACACACACACACACACACACACACACACACACACACACACACACACACACACACACACACACACACACACACACACACACACACACACACACACACACACACACACACACACACACACACACACACACACACACACACACACACACACACACACACACACACACACACACACACACACACACACACACACACACACACACACACACACACACACACACACACACACACACACACACACACACACACACACACACACACACACACACACACACACACACACACACACACACACACACACACACACACACACACACACACACACACACACACACACACACACACACACACACACACACACACACACACACACACACATATATATATATATATATATATATATATATATATATGTGTGTGTGTCAGACCTGTCGGCTTGGAACTCGGAGTGTGACGAATCATTTATGAGGCTCCGCCGGCTCCTCACGTCCCCTCCAGTACTGCGCCACTTCGACCCCAATGCGCCTACTGAGATACATACGGATGCTAGCGGTGTCGGACTTGGCGCCATTCTCGCCCAACGCAAAGTTGGCTTTGATGAGTACGTTGTCGCATATGCCAGCCGCACCCTAACGAAGGCAGAGTCCAACTATTCTGTGACGGAAAAAGAATGTTTGGCGATTGTTTGAGCAATCAGCAAATTTCGTACTTATCTTTACGGTCATCAGTTTGACGTTGTCACTGATCACCATGCCTTATGCTGGTTATCGTCCTTGGAAGATCCCAGTGGCCGCCTCGCTCGTTGGGCCTTACGGCTTCAAGAGTACGACATACGTGTCATTTATCGCTCTGGACGCAAACATTCAGATGCCGACGCCCTATCCCGTTCTCCGCTACCTCCTGCCTCAGTTTGCTCCTTGCCTCCCACCTGCGATTTGTCAGCTCTCAGCTTCAACGACATGCCGGCCGAGCAGCGTAAAGATCCCTGGATCTCTCTACTGCTGAACTTCCTGTCTCACCGCTCACCTGCGTCTCTCTCACGCGCCGTGCGTAGTCAAGCACACCACTTTGCCATCCGCGACGACCTTTTGTATCGACGGAATTACCTCACCGACG